>NC_142515.1:45569848-45872878 GCF_057876585.1 Rhinolophus sinicus
TCACTGTGAAGAATGATTTTAAAGTATCCAAGAACAGCAGAGTAGGGAGGTACTCTACTAAATAATTGGGCTCAAATCTAGTTACTAAATCCCCAAAGTCAACGTTTTAGAGAGAAGGATAACGGAGTTGCTGTTATGCATGTGTGCCTTCATTCCATACAGATTTATTGGGCACCAGCTGTAAAGACTTTGCTATTTGAGAGGCTCAAAGTGACAAAAGAGAAAATCTTTGCTTCCTAGAATTAATGAATATTTTCATTTTTAAGACACACTTAATATTTTAAACTATCTGGTTAATAGGTATCATTGGTGGAAGCCAGTAGAGTTAATGGCGCCCTAAGTCACCATCCACACAGGATCAAAGTGCTGGGATGCACAATTCAATGAGCACATTTGTCATTAATTGCTAGTCACTAAGTGAAGATGAGTTTTAAAATGCCAACCTCTCGACTCCTGCTTCTCCTTTTCACTGGGGTTTGTTGGATCCAAAATCACAGAGTAACTTGAATGTTCAAAGCAGGAAAAGTTTGCATAAGAGTTACTTAGTTCAGCAAAAAATAAAACAGTCATAAGGATCTAGGTCCTTGAGTTATCGGTATTACCCAGGGTTTTATAACCATCATTTCACCCATGATCATTGCATAATTTTGTAACAGATTACATGATAACATAACAAGAGACCTCAGACATGATGCCTGTTGAGAATGGGAATGTTCAGGGCTCATTATTGGCCACTCTGTTCCTCATTCCCATTTCTTTTCTCCAGTACACCAAATCCTTTTGGTTTTCTAATTATTACCAATATAATTTCTTAATATTTGATGTTTTTGCTTTGTGTTCAGTTCCACTTTTACTATCTTTTTTTTTTTTTTTTTTTTTTTGTAAAAATTACAAGTTAACCATTATCTGATATGTTCCTTTAATAGCATGGAGTTTTTCTTGAAAGATCTGATAGGGTTTTTTAAAAAGTGGATTTGTTTTCCATTTACGTCTTACTCCAACAAGTTCACTGATTTTAGATTTCTCAAACAAACATAGTTGAGGTATCAAAACCCAGACACGTTGAAAATAGCTTTTCCTTGAAGCCACTTAGGATCTTTCTGGGTAGACTTTCTGCCCAGCTATGTCAAATTACCCAGCTTGGGAATAAGATGGGTATATGTGCATGTCTGTGTAGGGGGGTCATAGGAAGAATAGATGTAGAAGATTGGTAAGCAATCTATACAAAGGGAACTCAGAATGTCCTGTGAAATTGATAGATTGGAGCTTTCCTATTTCCCCAAACTCTGTCATGGACACTTCTGTCTCAATGTTTGTAATAAATTAATGATGATTTTTCTCTGTTTCTTCGGTTAGACAGCTCCTTTCAAAAAAGAATTTTCCTGGGAGATAAATGCTCTTTTTGTTTCCTTGATAACGAACCCAGTGTGCAGGCAGTATACTTAAAAACCATTTCATTTTCTCCTATGTCTATATCTCTTACAAAAATAGAAGTCTCTCAATTGTAAAAATGATTTGTTAGGTCACAGAAGTTTAGCAACCGGCAGTGGCCTTAGACATTATCGTATTTGACCTTCACTTTATAGATAAAGCAAATGAAGCCCTGAGAAGTATAGTAGATTGAAAGTGGCCACACATACTTTGCTATTCCTTTCATTGAGAGGTGGAGTCTCATGGCTCCCACCTGCCACCCCTTCCTTGTGTTTCGGCTGGCTCTGGGATTGCTTTGACAAATAAAACACAGAGGAAGTGTCACTGTCAATTTCTGGGCCCAGCCCTTAAGAGAATGTCAGTTTCTACTTTCTGTCTCAGGCTTGCTCTTAGGACTTCTCATCTCAGAACCCAGCAACTATGCTGCCAGAAGCTGAAACCACACGTAGAGACCATATATTCATGCTCTAGTCGACAACCATAGCTAAGCTCCCAGCTGACAGCGAACGTGCACTTTCTGTCATGTGAATGTGCCATTGCATGTCTAGCCTAGTCAAGCCTTTGATAGGGCTATATTCTCAGCCAATATATGACAGCAATCACATGAGAGACCCTAAGTGAGAAGTGCTCTGCCCAGTGAACCCATAGATCAGTGAGAGAATAAATAAGTGGTTGTTTTAAGCCACTAAGTTTGGGGATGGTTTTCTATGTAGTAAAAGCTAACTGGAACTGAAGATGACATTGACTAGCTCTAAGAATACCAAAGTGAGAACTAGAAGACTCCAACTCTAGCATAATCTCATTATAATGTGTTAAGGGGACATACAGAGTTAAATTAGACACAATCTCATTCCCCAAATAGCTCAAAATTCCGAAATCTTTCAATCTTTCAACATTCACATGTAATACAGAATTTTCAAAATCCTTAAAAATTTCAAACAGATTCTTCGAGCTCTATCTACACAATAATAAATCACCATTTGGGAATAAATTAAGTTAGCATTCTCAAGTGTTCTCTGAAAGCAGTATCTTAGTAATACGTGTCATAGAAGAAAGAGTTGCTTAGTTCAACTATTTTGGGGGAAATTCTGATGAATGAAAGTGATCTCTTTAAATCTAGATTTTTCAGAAATGTAAAATGTCCAAGAGAAGAAATAAATAAAACACCCCACCAAATTATGTGATAAAAGAGTCCTTCTTTACTGAGTGCCTCCTGAGATTTATGTTTCATAGGAGAACTAAACTGAGAAACAGGAATACGGATGCAAGTTTATTAGGAGAAACCAACTTTTACTTTCAGAATATTTCCCCAAAAAGTTGTTTTCACAATTTGGTGTGCCTTGAGCTTAGAGAACATATTTTTAGACAAAATTTTTACAACTGTCAGCAGCTATACTTAGTTAGGTGCCTTTAGCAACCTGTTCCCTCCTTGTGCTCTCTTACCATTTTCCTGTGGAAATAGTTACTAAATATTTGAGGAATGAGTATAAAAAGGAATACATGAAACCAGATAAATAATAAATAACTGAAAGAATTAGTTTTTTCAATCTACAGATCAGCTCTGACTCTAATTAGGCTGGTTTGGGTTTTGTACCTTTATTTCCCTATAAGGAGAATGAGACTTGTGACAGTTGTCTCAGAGAATTCTTGGGACATTCAAAGGAGATTTCAAAGTTGGAAGTGGGGCAGTTTTAGAACTGAAATAATTTTAATAATCATCTATTTATCTACTCCTTTCTTTTTCTAGATGTGAAGACTGGGATCCAGAAAGACTTTGTAGTGCAAATGCAGCAATAGCTACACTGGAAACTTCCTTCCCTGTGGATCCTCATTAAAGATGTTGGTAAAGTCCTCTACTTAAGTAGATGTTATATTGAATGCTGTGATTCTGAGGTGGTAACTACTTCTAACTCACAAGTTTTGTCAGCAATTTGGGCCTCCAAACACACATTTCATCAGAGTTCATGGCCAGGATAGGAAGGTATCGCAGTCAAAACATTTAATAACCAGTATGGCGTGGGCACTGACAATGAGAATAGACACTAGCCATAGACAGTTGGTACAGTCAGAGTGAGAGGTACCAGCAATACATCAGCTCTGGTGTACGGTTCTGGTCAATCACACTTCCCCCTTCCTGCCACTGGTTGTTAGTCTTGTGAGTATTATCACCTTACTGGTGTTGGAAATTCTTCCATTCAGGCTCTTTCTTATATTGTGGCTGCATTATTTATTCTAATACAATAGGTTCCATTATCTGTCTCCTAGGAATCGCCCAGTACTTCATAGCTCCTTGAGCAATATGTCATCCTGATCCCAAAATCATAGGGCATTTCCATGTTTTCAGTTTCCAAGAAAGAAGAAATTATAGTTTTATTATCTGCTGTTACACCAACTAAGACATGGATCAATTCACCATCCCTACTTAATTATTCTGAATCTCTTTACCACTGCGTATTCTACATTCTTGTTCTAAACTCTCGTTACATAGCTGAATATAATTTTAAAGGCTGAAGGAGTAATACAGCCATGAAAAAATGGTAGAAAAACAAACAAACAAACAAACAAACAAACAAATTACATGAGATAGAGGATTTGATAATTTTAAGTTACAATGGGAAGAAAATAGTGGAAGGATAAAACAAAGTGTCTGCATTTAACCAGTATTAGTGTCCAGCTCTGAAAAAAATATGAACCTAAAAAAACAACACTGGTTATTGTTCCACAGCTCTTTCTAAATAAATTACTCCTTTGCCACTCAATGGGAATGGTTTATACAGTTCAACATATATACTTCCATATTACCTTGGGCTTTATTTGTAAAAAGTTGTCAAGTTTTTATTTAAGTACAATTGAATTGTACATGGGGAATGAGAGCCTCATTCTCCTGGATTTAGAGTAATTACAATTCTAGCTCACTTACCTCTACAAGCCTGCTGGTGTGTTCACGGAATATCGCAGCATATTCTTTTATTTCCTTTTCCCGGCCATTCTTGGCAGCTTCAATGAGAACCAAAAGTGGGACTGTCGTATCCAAAAAGGAGTCTGACACATGATCTATAATAGCTTTACGCAGCTGAGAATAGAAAATTCAAGCTTTTTATAAAATCAGGAAATAGTTTGTTATTTTTATTTTTTACACTCTCAATAGTTGTACACTCTCAACAGAATTCATTTTATATTTTTTTTCACAATTCCTAAAATCATGATATTTAACACTGTATATGTATGTCACAAAGCTAAAACTAGCAAAATATCTGAGAAAAAAATCATCGAACAATAATAGCTCTCTTGCTCTCAAAAATCACTATTTTTTCTTTAATTGTACTTAGCACAGAATTCAGATTGTAAGTGATAATGCTTTATTTTTTTTCAAAAAATTACACTAGTGTGATGTTTATGCACATGTATAAACATTGTACATCATGTATTTTCATAATTACAAAATTATGAAATGTTTTCTACCTTGTTGGAGGAACTGATGATAAATTTTGATTAGCTAAATTGTAGACTCCATGGTAATTAAACCAAGTTAGATCTCCAATTATGCCATTTGATAATAGATTAATAGAGCAAGGAAAATAATAAATGAGTTTGATATCCAATTGTCTTCATTTGCATTAATTGTTCTTGCCCTCACACCTTAAATTATTAAACAAGTGTAACATTCTGCTACAATTAGTTTTTTTAAATTAGATTATGTGTAAGCTTATAAATGACAATCAGGTAATTACTCTACTCAGCAGCTATTTCCTGAAATTTAAAACTGCATTGGAAAATTAATGCATTGTATTTCTATAATGTTGATCCCTTAAGGATTACAATATCATGAAATGTTTCAATAACAGTGGCAATGACTATGAATGGCCCCAAAGTCACTCCTTCATTTAATATAATAACCTCTATACAATAAAACAAAGAGATGAATAGCTATCAGACAGGAAATTTATAATTTGCCTTTTGTGAAAATTATATTTCAGGGTATTTTTTAAAACCGATAGATATTATCCTATTTTGGATTACAGGAGAACTAATAATACATTTTCAAGGAGTTAAATGATGTAGCTGAATAAAAACAAACAAACAAAAAACATGGTCTATCTTTCTATAATAACTATAGAATAATAAATCCATAATGATTATAAATTTTTAGGAGAAAAACACCTCTGCCTAAGATGGAAAAGCTTGCTTAGAAGAATAGTGAAATTTTCTGGCTACCAACAATATCACAAAGGCTGTAGGAAATCTCCAAGGAAAAATTCTACTTAGCATGCAGAAGGGCAAACTACAAACGACAACTAATTCATATTTACTGAGCACTTACTAGGACAGGGTGCAGAGTGCTAAGGGGTTGCAAGGCAAGGGGAAGACTTTGAATGAATGAACAACGTGTTTGATATCCATAAAGAATGGACCAAGTAAGTCAGGCAAGAGATCATAAGTTAGGACTTGAGCTGGGAACTACGAGATGTGTTAGTTACAGACATATAAGAGAAAAATAGAAAGAGTCTTTCAGAAGGGGAACAGTTTTCAATGACCATCTCTCCCCTTCATCCTTTTCTTCTTTCACTTGTAACCAGGATGTATAGAAGGAGGGTTAAAAGGAGATCTGTACTAGAAGTATGCACATGAAAGCCACCCTACATATGGGCAAGGAGGTGGATTGGATCATATAGAGAAAATGCACTGTGAGGAGATGTCCACGCATGAAATCTTAGGAAATACTACCATTTATGGGAGTCATGCAGGTGGAAGAGTAAAACCAACAAAAGAGACTGAGATGATAGTCAAGAAACAAAGAGAGTAATTGACCAATAACTAAAGGAGAAACTTTCAAATAAGTTTCTGTATCAGTTTCTCCAAATGAACTTATCCTACCAAACACAATTATAAGACCCACATTATTAACTTGTTGAATCTTCTTTTCTGTGTATTTGATTTCATTCAATTCAACAGATATTTCTGAACACCATTCCTTCCTTACCTTTTGCCAAGAGCAAGGTATTGTGAGAAATGCCAAGATGGAAATGCACGGTCCTTTATAATCAGTGGAGGAGTGGGAGTCATTAAATATTACAATAAAGGAAACCAGGAGCCTGACAGTAAAAAAAATTTCAAGAAGGTAATAGGTTTCAGAGTCTAATTTTAAAGATAAGTTAAATGAAAATAACCAAGACTTGTCTATTGGATTTGACCACTAAAAGGTTATTGCTGAACTTAGATCAGTTTCAGTGGAAAAAATGGAGCAGGAGACATACTGTTATGGTTTAAAGAATGAATGGGAGACAAGAGGGTAAAAAAAAAAGAGAATAAATTCCTGTTCCTAGTAATTTGAGACATGAAGAAGAAAGACTTTGTATTAACTATATTGAGACACAGGTTTAACTTAAAGAGAAATTGTTTTTTATACAAAAGACTTTGATGTTTGTTCCCATCTATATCCATACACAGAAAGTCAAATTGTCTTTTTGTGCTTTTAAAAAAATACATTTTCATTTATCACCATACAAAAACCTAGAGAGATAGAGAATAACAATTACCTCACATTGTACCAGTATTTTTAAATACTTAAATAATCACAGCAATCTTCTTTCAGCACTATCCTCTCTGCGCTACTACCTTTTGCTTTCCCTTCATCTTAATAGTATTTACTCCCCTGGTTTTTTGGTTGTTTGTATGTTCTAATTTCTTAAAGGTTTTCAACTGTATTGTCCCTGCTATTTATTCAAGCCTTTCTCCCACACACAAATGTTAAAACATATTGAAATGGTGAGGCTTGAGGTACAACTGGTTTACTATTAATTAAAGAATAAATAAATAAACTCTTTGGCTAAATTATAGGTTTTATAAAATTAAACCAAATTCGAAACATGCCCCTCCCAAAGGCATATTGCTAACTACATAACAACTAAATGAGAAAAGATATACCACGTAAATGCGGTATTATGTTCAGTAGGACAAGACCAAAGGGCTGGAAAATGAGCTTTCACATACATTCTATGCCAGTGTCTTCAAAATCCTGTTGCAAAATGGGCTGAAATTACCTGACATAATATACTGTCAAATATAATGAGCACAATAAATCTTCTTTTCTGTAATTGTGCATTCATTCAAATTAACAGATATATTTTGAGCTTTCTATCTAAGGGCAAAGCACCATTCTAGGTAATCTAGGGAATACCAGGATGACAAAGACAGGGTAACTACTAAGGAGTGAGAAATGCACAAGGAGTGATGAGTACCTTGAAAGAAGTGAAAATGAATGAGAAGCAATTTACTCTGATTGTCATGGTTAAGAAGGCTTCAGTAAGGATGTATTCTGTTTCCAAAGCTGAAGAGGATGTTAAATGGATGGAGCTGGGAAATGGGAAGCACAACATTCTAGGAAGAGAGACTATTATAAGCAACAAAAATAGAAAGATTCTCAAGACATCACAAGTATCTAGTGTTACTAGAACATAGTAGTAGAGTGAGGACTGAAATAGAATCTCATTGTGTACAGTGGAGGTAATGGAAAGCATTTCAGGTAAAAAGAACAAAATAAGACAAAAAGATAAAAAGATGACAGAAAAAAAAATGGCCAGAAAAAGGTGACTTGTGTTAGATATGAGTGATACCTTTAAGAGATAGCACAGTCAGCAGGCAGGGAAATATCTTTCGCTTTGAAAGTATCTTAACCTATGCATACAACAAACAGAGCAATTAATGCAACCAAATCACAGTTTTCTCACCAGATTGTCTATTCCTGATCATTTGCTGATTCCTGATCATTTACCATCACATTCATAGTTATGACTATGGACTGCATTAGAGGCTTTTGGTGCTTTACAGCTTATCCCCTGGACCAGTCTCTGATTTCAGCTCTTGCTGTGGGCAGCAGTGTCATGCCCTCTGAAGACATTCCACCTTGAGTGTATGCCATGTTTCTCTTCATTATTCTTTCTCAAGGCCTGCTCTAAGTCTCTGAGATTCTCAGCCCAGGCACAAACAGCCTGGAAGTTCTGGGGCATCAACACCACTGGCAGCAACCCTCAATTAATAAGGATGGGAGCTACTGGATAAAATTCCCAGCCTCCACCCATTGATCAGACAATTCTTGGAGGCATTATGTCCCTTTTCAGAGTCCCTTAAGCTCCTGTTGTCTATAGTGGCAACCTCAACAGTGTATCCTTTCCTCTTTCCTTGCCTGCTCTTGTACACTTCACATTCTCTTACATTTGCTTCTTAGCATCACCTCCCAAGTGAACTACTTGCAGTAAGGCCCTGGTCTCAGGATCTACTTTCAGGGGAATGCAATATAAAATTGACACATTTGTCTGGTGTTCATGTTGTTTGGTCAAGTGCCAAGTAACGGACTCTGATGCCCTAAATAAACCACCCACTGACAAGCGGACCACCACTCGGTTTTGCACACCGCTGGGTTAAGTCGGCCATTCCCTCAATTACACTGGGGGGATTATGAGGTAGAGCTAGAAATACAGATAAGGACAAGACACAGAAGGCCTTGAATGCTACGCTAAGTAATTTCCTTTGTGTGTTCTGACACATTCATATGGATTATTGTTTTCATTTAAGTTGTACAGTCATCTATATCTATGTAAATATCTAAGCAGTCGCTATTTTATGTATTTCGATATTATTTTCCTACCTAATGAAACAAGTCATTCCTTTCACTTGGGTGGTAGACAAAAAGCTTCAAAGAAGAATCCAGCATGCCAATGTAGAGATAGGAAAACCTTAGGGGTCACAAAACTAAAATTTGAAGTTACTGGGAGGCCAATAGGAGTTAAGAGGTATATATTTTTAATAAATACCTGTATGAAAGGTGTCAGACACAAAACCAAACTGAGGGGCTTTCCATCGTTTCTCTCTACAGTTTAATAAAAGGCTTTGAAACATCAACTTTTCTATCTCCCACTGATATAAGTGGTTTGGGATTGCAAATAAAAAACAATGTATTTCTCTACAATTGAAATCCCAAAGTGAAAACTGTGTGTGAGAACTGTAAGAAATCCCTACCCTCCTACCCCCACCATCACATAAGGGAATAGAAAGAATGAAATTGTGAGGGGACGAGGAAAGAAGAGAAAATGTTTTAGAAAAGAATCATCCTCAGGGAACTAGAAAAACTTATATTTTAATTTAAGTCAAATAGCAAAATATAACTTTCAAAACTCAATTGACTAATACAAACTAAATTACCTAATAATTAATTCAGCATATGCCTACTGTGTCAATTTAATGGGACTTGTATCTAATGGATATTTAATATTATTTGATGATAAGAATGATGAGGAGGAGGTATAAAACCTGCATATTTTATCTGAGTGTGGCACTGGTATTACCAACATATAGAAGAGAAGGATATAGTAATTCAGCAACTCAGCAACTAAACAATTAATCCAGTTTTTGTTTTGTTTGCTTTTACCACAATCCTAATTTATTTGACATACCTCAAGTCTTTACTTTGGCATTCATGAAATAGACAATTATTTCTCAATAGAAATAAATAAAAAATTTAACTTGCCTTTAATAAAGTCAAAGGTATGTTTCACTCTGCATAATAAGGTAGAAATGAATATATTGAATTATTTTAACTTTTAGGAGGTTTAAAAATCTTCCTCTCTTATTGAGAATTTTAATAAGTATGCATTTCTTAAGTGAATAATGGGTAAGGAGACTAAAGAAAAAACAACATTTAAATTAAAAGTACATGTAAAATAAAAGATAACGAAGAAAATATTATGTAATAAAATCAGTGTATTAGGCACTGGAAGTTTTGAAGGTGAATAGGACATTATTCCAGGTCCATGGGGTAATGGTTACAAATTTAGGCTGAGGTTGAATGGATCTGGGCTCAGACTTTGGTTCTACCAGTTAGCTGGGTGATGTTCAGTAGATTGACTCACCTGAGAGACTGAGATAATGATACTACGGTGTTATTTCCTGCTTCAGGGATAAAAATCAATAACGTAAGGACTACAGTTGGTAGAGAGCTTTGAAAAGCATTTATTAAATGAGAGATGTTGTCATAACTATCATTTTAAGGATTGAAAACCCAGTGGGAAGAAAAATCCATTAAAAAAGAAAAATCCTAGCAAAATATAATCACTGCTATAATAGAACTATACATGCTATAAGTGCTCTGGGAAGAAAAAAGATTAATTATAGCTGGTGAAAATGGCAAAGATTTCATGGGAGAAGTAGTCTTTACATTAGTCTTGAACTTCCTCGGTTTATTAGGGGTTGCGGGGGGGGGGGGCGGGGGGGAGTAAGGAGAGCAGGGAAGGCACCAAGTTGAACAAGCCACATAGTCAAAGACACATGTGCATTCGGGGGTGGGGAGAAAGGTGATGGAAAACTTGGTGAATAGCAAGCAGACTCTTTAGTCAGAGAACAGGTTAATATGCTGGTGTGGTGAGAAAGAAGAACTGAGAAAGAAAATCGAAGGACATGGGACATTCAGAATTATAGGGATTAAGATGGAGCCAAATTACAGAGAATCTGCAACACCCTGCCAAGGACTTTTGTCTTTGCTCTCAAGTACAAAAGGCTTTAAAGTCATAGAGCAAGAAGATTGAAACAAACTAACACTAAGTCATCTCCTAGGATATTCCATCTTGTTGCTCCAAAATGTGTGATTTGCATCTCTCCAGATATGTCTAAGCAATCTATCTCATTCCTCAGAGATGAAATCCAATGATTCTCTGAACCAAAGCTAAATGTTTCTGTGCTGCTGATTGATAACCCTGGGTAAGCTAGGGAATTAGGATGAATGTGTATAAAGATGGACTCTGTTTATTTTTTATTAAAACCAGATATAGAACAAGAGATGAGCATTAACTATTCCAAGGAGAAACATTTTAAGGGTAGTGGCTTCCTCCTTCTCGTGTGAAGTGTACATATAAGATGCTTAAAGCAAACTGCGTGATAAACTTTGCAAGAATAAGAAGAGGTGTCTATGACTCATGTTGCTGTTTAAACTAGTTTTTCTTATTGCCAAAAGCATAAACATCAGTATAGAAGACGAAGTCCCGGGAGGGCAAGTAAGGATACTGAGAATGAATCATAGCAGCTACCGCACTTACTCTGAGGACCACGGATGTGTCCAAAGACAGCTCCTAAACATCCCACCCCTTCCTATACACTCATGCCACTCCTCCCACAAGAAATTTTGCTTCTCCTTGTGCCTGTTGACCTGGGGAAAGTTTTGTGACTATTTTAATTTACAGAACATGGAGGAAACAACATTCTAGTAACTTCGGAGCTCAGGCATTAAAAAGGCCTAACCGCTTCCATCTTTCTTTTCTTGGAGCCGTGAACAATCATGAAAGAAATCCAGGCTACCTTGCTGGAGAGAGAAGCCAAATGAAGAAGCCCTCAGATATTAAACACTACACTGAGAGAGGGAAGAAGAAAAGGCACTGTGGCCTCAAATACCCAGTTCTGAACCCGGACACAGTCACCATTTGACTGTCACTGCATGGGAGACCACAAGTGAAAACACTACGAAAGGGGCCCTGCCAGGCCTCAGCCAATCCATGGAATCATGAGACATAATAAAACGGTTGCTTTTGTTTGTGCTGGTTTGTTAAGTAGCAACAATTAACCAAAACAGTGAAGATGTTGACCTGTGAAACCCTAGGGAATCTTCATACCTCTGGAACACTGCAATTTTCTAACAAGCTGGAAACACTCCCTTACTACAAGAAAAACTATTAGTAATCCCCCATGCTCCTTCTATATTTTAATGATGGTAGTGAAGTAGAAACACAAGTAAGATTAGAAGATAAAATATGAGATGCCTGGTTAAATTTGAATTTCAGATAAACACAACTATTTTTTTTAATATAATTATATTCCATGCAATATTTAGGACATACTTCTAAAATATCTTTCTTGTTAATCTGAAATTCAAATTTAAATGGGCATCCTGCACTTTTATTTGCTAAATCTAGTAATCCTACACATAAGGGATTGCTTTAGCTTGAGTTTTGTTTTTTGTTTTGGGTTTGTTTGTTGTTTGTTTCTTTTAGAAAAATAACGATTCCGAAAGCTTTGGAGATAATAAATGCAGTTTAGCTCTTTGTGAATAACTTTGTTGAAGGCATAAAGGGAAGAGATAGGCATGAAAGACAAAATTGCTCATAGTCTATAAAATAACTATTCCAAGTCTTGAGAGGAGCAGATGGGGTAGAAATCCTGAAGAAGATTGAGAACAGAAGCCATGCAACGAACAGAGAGGACAGCCCTGAGGGTAAGAGTTCCTGAGTCCAGTGTAGGTTCTGACCCAGTGTTGGACCAATGTCCCTTCCTCCTTAGACAGGTCACCTGTGGTGACATTTGGCCTGCTTTCTCACTTGTATCATAAGACAGGTTGTGCTAAGTTTCTTCCAACTCTTGCATTGCATGATTCTAAGTGCTGACACTAGGGATAGAATTAGCACTAAGGCCACAAAGTTGAGATTTTGGAATTTTCCCAGCATTCAAAATTGTGTTTTACACAGTTAATATTAACTGGCTGGGGATCCCTATTTATTTCTTTTCCAAATTTATTTCTGGATTAAAAGATTGCTCAAGCCATTTTACTAAATCTTCCCATTACATTACAATAGTATATTACATTAAAAGCTTATAGTTGAAAAGCTTTTGCCCCTCTTTTATAAGTTAATGGTGACCACGCTAAAGTTGTGCATGAAAAAGAACTCTGGTTATTAAATAGTAGAAAGGAATGGAAAGCAAAGGTCTTTAAAAATAGCAAAGTCTTCATATTTCTGGGGGAAAAAATTAACTTGTCATTTAATAATGCACTTCTAAATTATTAATGAAACCCTTTCTAATCCTACGTTTCTGATGACCTAAGTTTAAAAAGTAGCTTTAACTTAAACAGAAACGAACTTTTGAAGCATCCTGAAAAGAACTGGAAAGGGTAATTGGGAGGGTGTCTGAATTAGTAGCTGTTTGCTGTAAGGATTTAGATGATACATTCAGGTTTTAATGTAACAGAACCAATTCACCAACATACCCTAAAAAAGTTACTACATGCCAGGCACTGATAGGCATTCCATTTAATCCTCACACCCCTAATATGTATTATCAATTCCATTATATAGGTTCAGAAAGGCTCAGAAAGATGAAATCTGTCCCCCAAGATCACATAGCTGATGAGGGCAAAGTCAGCATTTAAATGTAACTGTTCCTGATAATGTCACACACTCTGTCTTCTAGTTCATGTTTGTCACATAAACAGTTGAGGTGTCTCAATGTGGAAAGCATACATTTATTGTTCTCGTTTTGTGTTCCAAATTAATGTTAAAAGAACAAAAACAAGAACTAAATATTCCAGCAATGGAAAAAAGGTTCATTTTGTATGGTGTTACTGTCTTCATGTCTCTCCTTTCCTCACCTGTCTGCGAAGGTCTCTTGTCTTCTTGCACATGTTGTCTATTGCAATATTCAGGGTATTGCTCCTTTCTTTTTTTCCAGTCTGCAAGGGAGAAAAAAAGAAAAATATGACATAAGCAGTGATATTGAATTACTCTTTACCACTTAGCAATTTGCTTTGTAAATTTCCTAAAAATAACAGCTTGAAAATTCAAGAATAGGTTTCAAAACTGCTATGATATTGCATATGATTCATGAGCACTTCACTTAGACTAAGTAGCATGGTGATTAAAGTTCACATTATTTTCTTCTTTAAGCTTCTGTAATATTTCTGATACAGGGTTGGATTGCATTCATTGCTCCAGTAGGCAGAGCATTATCTCCAAAAGCCCTGATCTTCATTCTTAACAAGTTGACTTTTTAACCACTAAGCATACAATTAGCTTAAAAGCATTAGATGCTCAAATTGTCAACTTCTGTGGGAGTTTGTGAAGTCATTTTCAGGGTGTATTGTGTAAGTTATGCAGAACCATATTGGAGTTTTGCTAAACACTAAATAAAATATGCAGCGCAAATTCATACAATTTGCAAAAGTTGACCACAGTTTTAGCTGACAATATTCCAAGAACAAATTGTTTCAAGTAAGAACTGGAAGCTGTTTTTGGCTCGTTAAGATAATTTGTGCAACACCTTTTCGTTCTTTAAGTGGAACAGTTCTCTCTGTTATATCCTTAACCTAAATCTTCAGGCTATTAAACACATAAAGTCACCTTGGTTGGTATTTTCTACATATTACTTTTGTGGGAGACAACTGAAATTGAATCTAATCATATTTTTTCAGTGATATCTTGTATAAGAGATTGAGAAAAATCATTATGTGATTCACCTCCAGGAAAATTGCTCCTATTGAAATTAATAAACTGAAAGGGGCTCTTGAGAGGAGACCTTGAAAATCAGGGAGGCAAGTTTAAGCACTTGATAACTGAGGCAGTTTACAGCATGAACTCCATAAAGAAGGACATTGAGGCAAAATGTAGACCATTAGGCAGCATGCCATACACTACCTCCAACGACTAAACCCACACATAAACTTATACCTTCAAGTGGAAAGACTCCTTTACAAGAAGTTCAAGACCAACTATATTGTATTCTAACCTATCTTTTTAGTCTTCTGTCACATCTTCCCAAGCACTACCCTTTGTAGTAATAATATTCCTATACTTTCTATCTCCTTTCCCAAGTTCTTACATATAATGTACCTTTGACTTCAGTAAGTCTCTGAAAAAAAAAAAAAAAAGCTTATTAAAAATCCTATCTGTTCCTCAATGGTTTCCACACAAAGTTCCCAATAATTCTGCTGCAAAGTAAATTCTCACCTCTCCTTGTTACAATAGTATTTTGAAAACTTCCCAATATACCCATTTTATTTTGGGGCATGATCGTCACCCTTATAAAACTGTTAGAATCTTGGTATTGGCAAGTTTTTGTTTTGTTTTGTTTTCTGTTTCTGAAAGTAACTTGCAGAGGACTTACTGAATGGTCTTGACTAGTTTATAAATGGACAACTTGATTCAAAACACAACATAGTTTTTGTAATGTAGGGTCTCGGCTCCCTTTCCCTGCACAAGAACACAGGACATGGTGAGGCCAAAAAGGAATAACGGAGCCATAGATAGGAAAGTCATACCACTATATTCTCGATGATGGCTGGTCAAGACACAAAAGCAAACATCCACCAGTACCCCAATGAGGGATCTTCCTGGATCCCAGTCTCTCTGGCGGCCGGGTGAGACACAGGAAGTAGGATCAGCACGATCCACAATCTGCTTGCTAACCGCGCTTGTTAGCCGCAATCTGCCATCCGCTTCTCTCCCAATCCCCTTGCCAGCGTAGCCACAGCAGTTATATTAGTGGCTAATGGCTAACTGGTTACAGTTGATGGCCAACTAGTTACAGCTGACGGCCATCTACTACCTGAGCCAACAGCTTTTCACGTGAGGTCGAGAGCCTGGAAACTACTCTCTGGGACTCCGTCCCTACAGTTTTATTAGGAGACTATTGTATGCTAAGAAGGTGTCATTCTAGATTCTGGAGGAGATTTTGGCATTTATCCATCAAGACACAGTTAAGATCCTCTATTAGCTGAGGTTTCTGGTACCCACTTAGTCTAAACTTAATCTAACCTTAGTTAGACCTCTGTTCTCTCAACAGCAGTGCTACTGATATTTAAGACAGGAAAAATCACCATCATCTGAAACCATTTTACACACTGCAAGATGTTTGGCATCCATGGACCTGGTCTACCAAATTCTAATAGCAACTCCCAGGCACTATGGCAGCCAAAAATTGACCCCACATATTTCCAGATGCCTCCTAGGGGGAGACATTGTAGAGAACTGCAAGTCCTTTACCACATTTTATTTTTGAAAGTGAGTGTTCAATATGTGTATGGGGGAGACTGTGTCTAGTGAAGGAAGAAGGGAGAAGAGAGAAGGAAAGATCAGTAAAATTGTAGATGTCAGAGCAAGAGCAACATCCAGCATCCTTCATGTAAGCACTGTGACAAGTTAATGCAGGGCTATATGAAGCAATGGCATAAACAGATACACAACGAGATAAAAGACAGTGTATAATTTTACCGAAAGAACCTAGCCCTTATCTCCAGTTTCATGCAGTATTAGGTCTTGGTTGTATTTCTTTCCACGTCATGAAATCAGAGATAGTCAAAAGGAGGCAGGAGTGGTACAAAGAGCACCCCCACACACACACTCTCCATACAGACAGGGCATCAGGAATAATATGAGAGACTTCTGTTGTGTTGGCCATAAAATCTTACTAGCTTCTACAATATGATTCATCAGAACAACTAAAACGTGTCAGCCTTCTCAGAGCTAGCAGCAGTGCATACAAAATTTTAATAAAGGATAACAGGGGGTGACAGCATAAAGAGATTCAATATGGACTATAAAGATGATTTCCTAATTTCTACCCAGAGCGTAACCTCAGTTTAAAATGTTTCATTGGGTCAAAGACATTTTGTTCTTTAGGTAATAAACAGTCCCTATCATTACAGGAAGTATACAAAGTTTTCCCTTCTTTCTTCCCTTTCTCTCTCTCCTCCTCCCCCATCTTTCTTCTTTTTTTACCTCCAGCTTTTTATTGGGTCCTTGCTCTATTTATCTAGATTTATTTGGCTTCATTCAAGCCATTTTATGCCTCTTTATTCCTTCTGCATGGCATAAAAATAAATAAAGCAAGGAAAAATAGCCCCATCCTGCTTAAAAGCTCTCATTCCTTCTGTTTTCAAAGCCTTAACAAATCATCAAGCAATAAGCTAGGACTGAAGGTGAATTGTATGTACTAAGGTAAGGGATGGGAAGGGCAGAATATTAAAACACAACACAGATTAACAGTCAGAGCCTGCCTACGTTCCAGGTGCTGAGAAGAGAGGATGCTCCTTAAAGAAACCTTGACAGGAGCCATCATTAAGTCAGCACAGCCCTGCCAATGGGAAAGTTACCACTTCTAGTGGAGAACCAGGAGGGAAGGCACTGAGAAAAAATGACCGGGATCAGCACTATACAGGGAAAGCAATCACATTCTTCATCGGTAAATAAACTGCCAGAAAATATTTTATTGAAAAGAACAGTTCTGAGCATAAACTTCAGTCAATGAAATTTCATTAAAATTACCATTGCATATTATAAATAATATCCCCCTGTGATCCAGGCTTATAATCTTACCTATGAATCTTTCCATCGATTCTGCCTCACCATTGCTCCCACATCACTACCACAGTTAATTGCACCCACACTTATGGTTCCCTTAAACCTGCCCACACTTTAGAAAAAATCTCTTAATAAATGAACTCTCCTTGAATTCTTCCAATTTGAGCGTTACATCTGTTTTCTGTTGGGGCTCTGCTAGGGAGACCTTTCTATGTGGTGCTGTCCAAAATGGTTGCTGTTAGTCACATGTGGCCATTTAAACTGAAATGTTAATTAAAATTAAGTATAGTTAAAAATCCAATTGCTCAGTTCCTTAATATGAAGTATGTGTCTAGTAACTACTATACTGTACAGCACAGATATAGAACATTTCCCTCATCTCAGAAAGATGTATTAACACTACTCTAAAACATATCTTTATTTTCAAATATATAATGAGTCCCTAACTTTATGCAAGTCACCTTTTATATGAGAATGAAAGAGCAAGAAACAAACAAAAACCTCATCCCACAAGGTGTTTACTCTCTAGTAAACTTGACATCTAATTATGTCCCCTCTATGTTCTAAAACCTTTCAATCTATTCCCATTATCGATGGAATTAAGAACAAACTCTTGATCGTGGTGTCCAAGGCCTCACATGATCTACTCCCATATTTACTCATCAATCATTAATGAGCTACTACAATGGGTCCTTTATTTTCTATGCACTATAATAACAATTCAGGAACTATGCTCACGTGAAAACTTCATTTTGTACTTCTTGTCTCTTTTCTGATTATGGATTCTTTTAAGCTTCAACTCAATTACTAAATTTTACACGGAGTATTTTTTGATCTTCTGAGTGGAATAAATTACTATTTTCCTTTATACTTTCATATACTTTTATTTATTTTATAACACTTGGTTCAATGAACAGTTCAAGCTATTCAAGAAATCTATTATTTACTATATGCCAGGCACCATACTAAGGGCCAATGATCCATTAAACCTAGTGCCTGCCTTTAAAGATCACATATCTAGTGTTAGATTTTGTAGGGTATCCGCTGGACACTTGTCTCATTAGGGAGACCACCTCAGGATGATGTAGATGCCTGATCACTGCATTGTACACCTGAAGCTGAAGCTGAACAATAATGAATGTCAACTACAATTATATGTGTGTGTGTGTATATGTGTGTATTTTTTTTTTTTTTTTTTTTTTTTACAAGAAGCGGAGTACAGCATTAGGAATAGAGACAATGGAAATGTAATGGCTGTGTGCGGTGTCAGAGAGGTAGTGAATGGGGGGAGGGGGGTTATCACTGTGTGAGGGATATACATGATAAATGTCTAACTATTACATTGTTTTGTGCACCTGAAACTAATAAAAATAATAATAATGAAAATAAACAAACATAAACACAGTATTTAATAGAGGTATCCAGGGTAACACATAGATCAGTGAGAGCAGCACTCCCATTGAGGATGAAGGAAACATGCCTGAGTATTGAAGGATATGTAGGAGTCAGCCAGGACAAGAAGGAAGAGACATCTACTCTAGGGGGACAAGGATAGCCTGAGCAAAGGGAAAATTCTATATGGAATATTTAGTAACTAGCACAAAAAATGTGAGGCGAGACCAAATTTTGGTGAGTTTTGCTTCATTAAGAAATGAGGTTGATCCTATAGACAACTGGGACTCATGGAAGTTAAGCATGTGAGTGACACAGACAGACTATTATTTCAAATACATTGATCTGGCTGGCTTCTGCACAATGTATTTGAAGAGATTAAGAACAGAGGCAAGAGAGTTAGCTTTCACAGTCCGCAAGAGAGGTGAACAGTGTTTAAATTAACGCCCTGGCAGGCAGGAGGAAGAATACTGACAGGTTTAAAGACTCTGAGCAAACTAGGTAGGATGTTAATTGGAAGATGCAATCTTAGCTTATGTTCAGGTTTCCAGCAGTGATGATGGGCTAAATAATGGAAAACCAGGTCGATAGGAATATGATGATCAGTTTTGGAATTGTTGAAGGGCTTTTAGAGAGCTCAATTCATTGGTGTCTGTCCTATGGTTAACTGCTTATCCCTCATGCATTTCTCTCACTAGACTCTACAATCCTTAAGGGAGAGAAGCTTTTTACATATAATTTGTCCCTCATGGCATCCAGCATCACGCTGTGCCATAATAGGAACTCAAAAGTTATTTGTTAAATAAACAGAAGAAAGATTGGATAAAGGTAATCTTTGGCAAATCCCATTGACATTTCTGGGTCTTAACTCCCACCACACCCATAAAACTAAGATTTGTCTCGAATTGTTCCTATATTCCATTTTAACTGTGAAACTCTATGAAAGGGCCTTGTTCTCTAAAATGAAGAATTATAGAATAATGTTACTTTTGTTGTACAATTTCTTGCATAAGAAGCCATTGAAAAGATGCTGGAAACATGTATGCGTAATATAAATCAGAAATTGTACAAATAAAATGAGACATTTAAACTAGGAAGGCCATGACACTGACCTCAAAAGAAACTACGGAGCTCCAAATACTAAGAAATAAATTTTAAAGCAAATAAAAATGTATCTAATTCATAATCAAATGAAAATCTTATCAGTGCAGAGAAGAGCTCTGTATGGAATTTAAACAGCAAGAAAAATGTTTTTGTTGTTTTGTTATTATTTTGTTTTGTTTTGTGTTAGAATGTGTGTAATTTTATTCAACCTTTTAAAATGACACATTTCCCTTTAAATGGGAAATCTTTATTTCATAGTAAAGATGAAATATGATGTCCTTAACTTATTTCCTTTCTGCAGAAATAGGTTTAAAAATATTTTATGCTTAATACATAGCAGAGGCATAGATGCTAATCAACATTTTTCAGGCATGAAAGCATACAAATAGACAAGCATAAAAAAATTAAATCTCTTCTAGAACGCCACTGTACTGAATGGCATGTCAGGAAAACATCCTAACAGTCTATCCTAATATCTTTCTGAAGCAAGGTCTATGCTATACAAATAAAACAAAAACAAACAAAACAATTAACTCTGAGACTCGAAATGAAGTGTGTTTTTTTTTGTTTTGTGTTTTTTAAAGAATAGCTTTATAAGAATAGGATGACTTAGCTATCAAGGAAAACAGCCTGAAGATTGCAAGTGTCTTGAACTTTCACATTGTTTGGAAAAGCAAGATGCCGCCCCAAGTAGCTGCCTGCTGGAGTGAGGCTGGGAGTCAGTAAGGGAAAATCAAAGATTGTCAAACATCTACCACAACAAAATGCTTTATATGCATTGTCTCAAATGCCATTCACAATAACTCTTCACACATATGTAAATGAAGACACTAAAGTTCAGTAAGTTTAAATATCACAGTTTAAATATCATATCACATATCATATCCTAAGAGATAGGATCAAATTGAGCTGAGTCTAATCTCAGGTTTTGTCCACCATACTGTAAAGATTTCAATGAGCTGTAACTTAAACTCAAATGAATATTTTACATAAGTTATGTAAATTTATTTCTTAAAAATAATGAGCAAAATAGCATAGAAGTTTGTGTAGTCAGTTAAAATTGTGTTTCAACCTGCTCCACCCTTTGACAGCTATGTGTCCTTGGCCAAGTTACTTCATCTCTTCAAGTCTTACTTTCCAGACCTATAAAATAGAGATAATATAGTAATGATATTATAGGGTTATTGTAAGGAATAAAGAGATGAGGAATGTACAAGTTTTGGCAAATGAAAGGGCTCAGGAAATGTTAGCAGTTATTGTACTTAGCAATAGCGTCACCATTGTTGGTACTAACACTTGCATTTTCTGAACTACACCAGCTGGCTGATTTTCCTATGCTTTTCCACACACTAAACCTTTATTCTGCAATGCCGTAATTTCTTCTCGTTCAATAGGAAAATTCTTAATCCATAACCCAAGACACAGTTCAAGTGCCTAGCGCTCTATATCATCTCTTTCTTACTCTCCTCAATCTCAACTCCATAATAATATACAAATATATATTTAAATATGCTCTCATTTGTGTTTCCACTAATTTCTCTACACATTTCAAATTATAATACCTGTGAAACTTCTTGTCATCTTTTATTTACACTTTGCCTCACCTTATAAATTATAAAGTCTTAACTCTGTAATCTTAGCATCTACTACAGTGTTTGGCACTCAGTTAATGGCTGTGGATAAAACAAATAAATGTAAGAATGGTTTACCACTCTTTTATTAATATTAAATCATATTCATTTTTATTAATAAAATTAATGTTTCTATTTTTAACAAAAGTAATTAACATCCATCCTGTTAGCTGTCACATCCTCTATTCAGCTGGTGTTTTTATTCAAAGACTGTTATCATTATTCCCTACAAGAAAGTACAACATAAACTTGATATGAGGATGAAATAAAATCCATGGATCAGAAAATGGAAGTTCTGAAGTAAGCTCCGTGGGTGACCTTAACTAAGTTGAATCTCCTCTCTTGTCTCTGCATCTGTAAAACGAGGCCATTGCACTCTGTATGTTCTCCAGAGTCCCTCCCACCTCTAAGAGCATATGGTGCTGGATTTCTCTGCTGATACAGAATCTAGTAAATGTCTAGTCAAGTACTGAGAACATGACACTGGAGCCTATTGCATGTATTCTCAGACCAGAGATGTGTATGCCAGACCGCAGGATTTCAACTGATACGCACCAAACATGAAAGAAATACCTGTGGGTTTGCACTGCAATAAAACTCAAATCATTTCACTGGTGATGTTACTTAATCCCTTTGAATCTCAGAGATGGATATAAGCCACGATCTTCTCTTTTAAAGATGTTGCCCTGGAAAACCAGTCTTATTTTACTATAAGACAGTGTCTTATATTAATTTTTGCTCCAAAAGACGCATTAGAGCTGATTGTCCAACTAGGTCTTATTTTCAGGGAAACATGGTATATATGTGTAAATGTAGATGCGCAGATTCACTCCAGTGACGGATACATAATTTGGAAAGAGACTGGAAGAATCAGAAGTAACCTGATACTTTATTTCCTAAAATCACTGGCTTTTTCACTATTTTCACTTCAAGTTATTATGTATTACGATAACTTGCCTCATTTTACATCTACCATTTGTCATCTTTTCCTGATAGTTTCTTGTTCTCTGCTCAAGCCCAGCAAACTCTGGAACCCACACTGCTCTTAATAAGGAAAAATTGAAAAGAAGGAGTTTATTAATTTAATCAATAGTGTGATTCAGTGATTCAGCATTAAGCTAAACTTGTTGTGACTCCTGTTCTAATGGGTTTCAAATATTGCCAGCTCCTAGGTCAGTGACTATTTGTATAAATCATGCTGTAATTACTATTAAATAAAGGGAATATGTTCAAAATTGTAGACTTTACTTAGGTTCAGGGCAGAATCCAAAGATATTTTGTACATTAATGATTCCGCAATACTTGTCTCAGGACTCATGTGGTGAAAATATACTCATGTGGAGGTAATCCAGTTATTTAACCATAAAAACTGTCTTTTAATCCGAGAGTAGCTCCATTTTTTTTGTTTTGCTTTGTTTTGTATTTAAGTGTTTGTCATTTCTGTTTTAAAATGATGGCTTTATAGTTAATATTTTTATTTGACATAGCAAAATAATAGAAAACCTGTCAGTTTCATGGCAGTGTGTGTGTGTGTGTCTGTGTGTGTGTGTGTGTGTGTGTGTGTGTCTGTCTGTGTGTGTGTTTTGTTGCTGTTTCTGACTCTGAATAATACATAACTTTGGGATTAATGGTTTAAAAATATGAAATAAGGAATCTGCCTAGTCTCACAACCAAAATTGACTGCTATATCAGTAAGTGTGGTATTGGAATATGAATAAAGATTAAAATAATTTTGTGCCTTTGAAACTGGACTTCTTTTCTCAACTTGTTCAGGACATTTTATATCAATCACATTGCATTTAAAATAACGTTTGTATTAAACTATTAAAAGTTGGTGTAACAGGAAAACCAGATAGATATTCTTCATATAAGTGCAAAGATTTATTAACAAGATGACCACATGCCAATTATGTAAATTAAGCTTCAGTCTCCTCATCTATAGGATGAAGATGACAATGCCTGCTTTAGGCGTTGTGAGAATTAAATGAGATAATGTACATAAAGCATGTGGGGTAGTAACTGCCATTGAATAAATTATATTTATTATTAGCAATAAAAATAATTGCCTGTAAGATCACGGAGGGTAGAGAGCATAAACTATTTTATTAACTGCTATGTTTATAGCAGTGCTTCGCCATAATGTATGCTCGGTATTTATTGAGTTGATGAATTTTTAAAATGATTGAACTGATAAATGAATAAGTGAACATGATATTGATCTATTTGAGGAAGATTTCCTTCTGGACATCAGAAAGATTGTAGAGATCTTGCTACACAGGACAATGAGTTGAAAACAGTATAACCTTCAGGAGAGTCAGCGTAGACAAAATATAGATATCTAGACCAAAATTCATGAATCATCTAATTTCAATTAATGGTTAAATTGTACATTATGCTTTTACTGACATTTCAACTTCCAAAATCCCTTTATTGAATCATTGTCAATTTTCTTAGAATATTCCAGAAGGTTATCTGGCTCATTCTAGAAATCCTTTTGATTTTCTGATGCTTGAACCAGCAGCCAGCTTCAAAAGAGTGCCCACCCATGGAGAAAACATCTGTGATGCTAATATAAGAGCATCTGTAAGAAAGTGGAAGAATGTAATGCTTTGTATTATATCTTAAGGTTTTTGGGAGATTATGTACACACACACACACACACATGCGCGCACATACATGTATACTCAAAACACTCCAAAGTCTAATAAGCAATGATATGGCATTATATACATAAATCGAATAAATTATTTTCCATATTTTAATTAGAATTGCTCTTCTCTAGCAATTTTTCTGTATCTACGATGCTTTGAGAGGTAGAGTATTACAACACTGATCTCATTAAAATTTTATCTTCTACCAATTCCTCCAGTTTCTTAAGTCTAATCCCCATTCTTTGTTTCCAAAGCTAGGCTTTCATAGTTTAATTATACTCAATATGTCAAACTTCAGCCAACAATAAGCTTTCTAGAGTTTATATAAACTTATAGTTTATAGGCTGTCTAACAAAGTTTTTCCATGGCCTGTATATATGAAATCTAGACCAGAAAGATTTCCACCATTCTGATTATTGTTTTCACCATCCACTTGTAATCTGTGTCTTGCAAACATGTTTATTTTTTACACTATAAAATAAGAATATAATGGATTCATTATTTACTGATTAAAATAAATCCTTTCTATCATTGCCATTTTCAATTAGCACTTTCAAGATTCATAATTCAATGAGTTTCAGATTCTGCAGCATGGGGGAAAATTAAGCGGGTTCCATTTTAAAGAAATTTGGCCTCTGAAATTTTTCTTTTAAAATAAATTAGCAGGTAATAGTTTCCTTCGCGATTATTTTTTCTTTTTACAAACAAAATAGAATGATATGCTCTCTTTTATGGGACATTTACTTAACCTATTGAAAATATTTGTAACAAAACTTGATTCTTTAATAGAAAAATCTCATAAATAGGATCTAATTATGTGCAGTCAGAATAAATACTAATATGTTGTAGTTGGTGTAATTTAAGAGTCAGAAATGACTCCTGCTCGAAAATATTCCCTCTCTCTCCACTATCCTACTCCCAGACCCTGCCCAATACATGAAATTTTCTATTTCTCTTTATTTCATTTAAAATGTTTAGGTTTAACTAAAGCACGGAGATACACATAGGGCATTTCACACTAATATGCCAGACCAAGATAATGATTTCAAAAGAAAATCATTAAAAAGTCAGTCAGATGACTCCAAAATCTTACATCTACAATGAAGGTATTAGGGTCGAAATAAACAGACTAGGGAAGGTGTTTTTGGAGATGATTTATTAGGACAAAGTTAGTCTGGAACCCCCATCCTTCTCCCTATGTCCTTGACCACACAAGTCCAGTAAGAGAGATTCCAATGGGACCATTAAGAAAGCATCATAGGAGTTCCAGGCAGCTGAGACTCAGTGGGCAAATATAAACTCTCTCCCAAGAAATCTTGGTGAGAGGTGTCTGGCTAGTTTGCTGATGAATAGACAGAAGAGGTGACTGAATCCCAATGTCTGAATGTTTCCTGTGCTCCAGATACAAGCCTCATGCAAAAGATCTGGGCGTATTTGAGTTTTGTTCAAGATCATTGCCTAGATTAGTAAATAAAGCTAAGCTGAGAGGAGTTATAGAAACTGCTGGATTTTGAGATTAAGCAGTTAGCTTCAAAAGAATCTATCACACATATCAAGTGCATTGCAGGTGAAATGGGGACCCCTGTGAAAGCATCTGTGTCAGGTTTTTCCATTTGCCCCTCTAGATCAAATCACCACCCTTTTCCACCATACTGTCTGCTCCACAGCCCAGATTTTATAAAGATGCTCCCTTCTACCCTGCTTACATGTGGGTTTGGCTAATGGGAGGCACAGACAGGAGGGTGGGAGGAAAGTAAGGTTGGGGCATTTATTTTCTGGTTGCTACTCAGAGGGGTTGCTATCAGTTATTGTGTCCCTCTCCTGAAAACCACTGTTCCTGGCAGGAAGGCTTCTTCATACAGCTATCCTCTCAGGGTCCAGGGGCCACTTACTCATTCAGGTCTTGGGGTGGGTGGGCTCCCTGCAGTTGCTAGCCCAGGCTCTTGCCCTATCCCTCACTGGTTCCCGTGAACCTTGTCCACACCTATGTAAACAGGCCCTTTAATACCTTCTCCTCAAATTATCATCTTGGTGTATCAACTTTTCTCTTGCTGGGACCCTAACCCATACAGCAAATCTAAAGAAAAAGTCAGCTTTCAACACCCATAGAGGCAGCTGTAACTTTCCTGTTCCCTTACCTCTCCTCCTTTCCCTTGCTCCATGCCAGAAAAGGGGAGAAAAAGAAAGAAAAAGCTAATAACTTCTCTTTTACAACTATTGATCTCCTTCCTGAAATATGCCTGAACTGTGGGAAATTGGAGTCCAATTTAAATTAAGATGAAAGTTTTGACTATTACATTCTAATTACTGATTAGAAGAAGGGAAGTGACACAAAAACCCTAAGATAACCAGAAAAGTTTTGAGATTGCTTGGCTTTTCATCCAGGATTGGGGGAAGAATTGACACCATTATATAAAAATTAAAGGGATAGTGAGAGATACAAATATAATTGCTTTATTTCACCTTCTTTTTGAACATCTTAGTTATTTTCATTTTAAGCTCCAAATGTTGCCTTGGAAGCTTCAATATGTTACATATGTGCTATTGGGAAAAAATATTACAAGGAATGGGATTTGCTAAGAAATATTTGGAATATTGACCATTCTTAGACAGCAGACCAGAGGATTGTGTTCAAGTGAGTCAAAAGGAAAGGAGGGAGTCATGAGGGGAGAAGATATAAGAGCAAAGAGTCCAGCTTTCGAGAGCTGTCACAGACTCACCTAGCACAGAGCTAACAGAATGATGCAAATTTAAAATTCACAATGCGACTTCAGAGAAAACCTTCCTCTATTCAAGTTGATAGTTCTAAGGCTAATTCCAAATACATCTTTCTAAGTTTCTTTTTCTCATTCAGAATAGTTACGTGGAGAAAAAAAAATGTACTTAGTAATTCAGAAGAGAGTGTTTAAGCCCTAATATTTCCACTTGCTGGATGTGTGAACTTGGGCAAATCAAATAATCTCCATGGGTCACAGTTTTCTCTTCTGTTAAATAAGGTGTAGGAAGAGACCTCTTGGGGTCCCTTCAGATCTGATCTCCACATACTAATGATTATTAGTGGGAGTACTTATGGTTGTATTTCCCTATAAGTAAGAACATTATTTTTTATTTCACTCCCCAGAAGAAAACAGTAGTGAAGAATATTTCCAGTTTGCTGGTTCCTCAAGGAAAAGCAACTTACCTGGAGAGTGAAGTTGGACAAAAGGTGGGGAGGACTGATGCACAGTGTCTGCTGTGATTTTTCCTCTATTTCTCTCTGCTTTGTTACTGCCTGCATGGCAGAAAGTGAAATCTCAGGGAAGTGCTGAACGGTGCTGAATTTAGCGATGAAGGAATAGGAAGCCCTTTTATGACCAGGCTTAGTCCCTTTGTCTAGTTTTGTTAATTTTAGTTCCCCTGGAAGTGAGGAGGGGCAAGTGACAGGTCATAACAAATGCACAAAAGCAGGTAGGCACAGATAGCAAAAGATATTCTCATTCTCCATGCAATCAGCAAGATTTAAAATAAAACATCATTTGGCCCATGGCACATGTAATAGATGTATGTGCTACCACATCCTTTCAAAAATACAGAAGTAGTGAGCGATTCTTCTGCAGACAATCAATGCACAGATATTTCTAGGGCTCTTTAGTAAGCTTGAATTCATGTTATTGAACAGAACCTAGAAAACACCCATGTATCCAACAGGCAAAACTAAACACTGTATATTCAAAATGGAAACTATAAAATAAGCATTTGAAATATGCCTATGACTCTGAAGCAGCTCCTGCCACTATTTTACCATCTCTTCAGAAGATTTATACATCACTCTTCACCTTAACTTTGCAAGGCAAACTAGGTAACATCTTTGCTTCATTATTATTTAGCACTGAACAAAACTCAGTAAATTTAACTTAATAAATGATATCATATAGTTTAATTCAGATGAGTTCAGAGACTTAAATGTTAAGTTTTCTTTGTTTAATGACTACCTCTCTCTTTCCCAAGGGTCAACTTCTCCCCTCATCGAGACTGTGCAAACTAGCCTACCCACTAGAAGAAACAGACATCTAGAGAGTCATAAACCAAGCCTGCCTGAGCTGGGGTGATTTGGACGTGGTTCTATATATTTGTTCCAGATGTCAGGGAAGGCTGATAAAGCAGCACAAAGCTCTCTGTGAAGCACAGCTGAGTTGCAGGAGATCGCTGTGATGATAATCTCCAGAATAAACCATAAATTCTGGATTCAGAATTAGGAATGGCCTGTAAACATCAAATAATGGGTGTCTAAATTGAAAATGAAACTATCAGTTGCCTGTAATATTTCTTGCCGTCTGGCAGAGAGAGCTAGTAATGTTAGAGACAGGTGTGATCCTTTTGAATGTCTGCCGTTAGAAAGCTGAGAGTGTTAACTCCTCCTTCCAACAACCTTAGAGAAACAGAGCTAAATGACCTAGCTACAAATCTTGGGGCATAAGATAGAGATTTAAATTATGCAGCAAGAACATTACAGATTAACAAAAAGTAAGAAGCACAAGTTGAAGAACCACACTACCAAGCATTAAAGAAATGAGCTCAAATGATTTACATGTGTCACTCTTTTGCACTCATCTGAATATAAAACAAACAAACAAACAAACAAACAAAAACACTTGACTTTCTTGTACCTGATTGTAGGGAGGAGCCAGTCAATTTAGTGTGAATCTAGATTATATAACTATTTAAATACATGGAAGTGAGTGGATTCAGGATAATTGCCGATAAGTACTATTGAAACTGGGCTATGAATTACAGGATTTTTAGGCACTTTATTAAATAGGTAAGAATCATGTACAATAAACACTTTTTTAATTAAGTGGGATAATTTCTAAATAAGTGTGTTACTTGTTACAAGTATGTGAAAAAATTTTTTTCTACCATATTATAAATAAAACATCTTTTTGTTCTATTTATATGCTTATTAAAACTTTGTTCTTATAAAAAGAAACTAAAGTCAAGACATAGATTAGGGGCTTCTAAATTCATGAAAATTTACTAATTCTCCTGCTAAATCAATGTAAACAAACAATCCATTTAACTAAGATTTTAATTTTTATAATGACTTGTGAAAGAACAGACGATACTGATTCCTACGAGTTCTTGGTACTGTAATGCAGTGGATTACTTTCCTTGTTGATATAGGATAATGCTGTGCATGAAGCAGTTAAACAGTCATGTGGGTGGAGATAAGGCAGTGCTATTCAAAATATTTGACAAGCAGGAATGCATGAGCACCAGCACTTCCGCATGGGCAGGGGGCTTTTAGGGGCTACAGTCAGCAGGATAGGAGCCATTACCTATCATTATGAAAGTATCTATATACTTAAGTGATTCAGTCCTTTGGTAAGGGCAGGAAGTTTCATGTTAACTCATAGGTACTTGCTCCTGGAAAGGTGAAAGGAAAAGATATTAAAACTGATACAGAACAATTGCAAGGCATACCTGGCAATTCTTTATAAGCATTGTACTTCAATTAGGAGGTGTCCCTATTCAAAAGAATGTTCCCTATCCCTAACTTCTTGACCCTACAGGCCAGAAATACTCAGATTAAAGAGAAAAAGAACTGATTGACAAAAACATCATTTCTGAATTAACATGTAAAGCCATAGCCAATATATGCACAGTATATGGAAGAGAAGCAAAGTCTAAATAATACCAATAACATAACATCAATGATATCAAATGTTAATAGTTTACTTAAAATGTACCAAGCACCGACTGGGGCGATCCACGATGGCAGAGTAGATAAACACTGTGCCTTGTTTCCTTCCATGAGCACATCAAAATTACAACGAAATTATGGAACAATCAACCTGGAAGACCATTTGAAGCCTATCTGAACAGAAGTTTTATAACTATGGATGTAAAGAAGGAGCTACATCGACACTGTTAGGAGGGGTGGAAACATGAAAAGGGCTGGCCCAAACCTCTGTGCGGTGGTTGAGAACTGAGAGGGATATCTTGGCCATGGAGGTTTCCCCTGGAGGAGCGAGAAACCCCAGCCCCATACCAGCCTCCAGATTTCTGGTGCCAGGAACAGGAGTCCTCACAACACCTGGCTGTGCAAAACAGTGGGGATTCTAACCATCCAGGGAGACAGCAGGCTGTAGGAAACCCAGACATCCTCTTAAACAGCCCACACACAGACTCTCTCACTTGCAGACACTCACTTACTTTGGGTTCTGGCAGAGGGATAGTAACTCAGGGGGCATCAGAGCAAGGCTGGAGGACAGTCCCCATTTTCCCTGTATGGGGCCCTTCTTCTATGCAGCCAGCAGGCATGCACCATCTTTCCTGTGTTGAGCCTGCCCCCTATGCTTATGGCCAAATCTGAATCTGATTGGCCTGGTGAGGTCTGCTGCTCCACCCTGCTGACTGACTGGGACCCCACCCAACTCGCCCCACCCAACTCGCCCAACACCAGAGGCACTTTCGCTGAGAGCAGCCAGCCCCACCCATGCTGCACTCTTTCTTGAAAAAATATTGGAGTTCACAGTACCCAGGCAGGTGACAACTGGCCTCAATGTGTTCTGAGACTATTGCTGAGTAGCTCCAGGCTTAGCACTGGCACCAAACCAGAGTCTACATTAACCTGTTGACCACAACTCTTCCCACTCTAGTGACTCCCTGAGACTCTGCCTCACCCAACTCATGTATGGCATAAGGCTTTATCTGGGGTTGATCCTTAAAAGATCTGGCAGGTGGCAGCAGGCCTGGGATGTCCTGGCTTTTGTGGAGCTACCACAGGCCCAGTATTGGTGGCATACATACATCCTCAGTTCCCAGTGTGGCTTCTTCCATGTGCCTCCAGGGTTAGCACAGGCAGTGAACAACAGATCGCTTTGTAGTTCCATGGCTGGTCACAGGCAGTAGGTGACTTGGGCCTGTACTGAAGCCCCACACAGGAGGTCCTAGAACCAACATACTTGGAGGTTGGTTTCACACCACAGCAGAGCACCACCCAATTAGCCCCACAATTGGCACACCCAAAGGGAAGTCTCAACAAACACCACAATCCCACTGAGTGGGGTAAGCCCCCTTGCAGAGCAGCCTGTAAGATGTGGACACGACTAAAACCCACAGCCAATCAGCCTGAGGGTCAATCCCACTAACTGACATGCCAATAGCAATCAAGGTTCAACCATAACAGGAGTGCACACACAAGGGACATTCCTGGAGCACCCAGAGAAGGTGAACAGGGAAACTGTGCCAGGGCCTCACAGGGCACTTACTACACATAAGGCCACCCGGCCAATATTGGGAGACACAGCAGATCTGCCTCATACATAGAAACAAACACAGGGAAACAGCCAAAATGAGGAAATAAAGAAATACATCCCAAATAAAAGAACAGGGAAAAACTCCAGAAACAGAACTAAATAAAATGGAGGCAAGCAACCAGAAACAGAGTTCAAAACAATGGTTATAAGGATGCTCAAGGAACGTAGTGAGAACTTCAGCAAAGAGATAGCAAGTGTAAAAAAGGACATAGAAATCATTTAAAAAAAAAGTCAGAAGTGAAGAGTAAAATAACTGAAATGAAGAATGCACTAGAAGGAATGCACTAGAAGCAGACTAGATGATAAAGCAGAGGATTGAATCAGAAATTTGGAAGACAAGGTAGCAGAAAATATCCAATTGGAACAGCAAAAAGAAAAAAGAATCCAAAGAAAACAGGATAGTTTGAGACCTCTGACACATCAAATGTTAAGAACATTTGCATAATACGAATACCAGAGGAGAAGAGAGAAAGCAAGGGATTGATTACCTATTTGAAAAAATAATGATGAAAACTTTCCTAACCTAGAAAATGAAATAGACATACAAGTACAGGAAGCACAGAGAGTCACAAACAAGATGAATCCAAACAGGTCCATATCAAGACACATTATAATTAGAATGGCAAAGGTTAAAGACAGAGGGAGAATGTAAGATCAGCAAGAGAAAGGCAACTAGTAACTTATAAAGGAGCTCCCATAAAACTGTCAGCTGATTTCTCAACAGAAAGTTTGCAGGTCAGAAGGGATTAGCATAAAATATTCAACATGATGAAAAGTAAGGATATACAACCAAGACTACTCACCAAAGCTATCATTTACAATCAAAGGATAGATAAATAGTTTCTTGGGCAAGATAAAGTTAAAGAGGTTCATCATCACCAAACCACTATTGTAAGGAATTTTAAAGGGACTTCTTTAAGATGGAAAAAGAAAAAAGATCAAAATTATAAATAACAAAATGACAATAGCTACATATCTATGAACAATTACTTTCAATATAAATGGATTAAATGCTACACTCAAAAGACATAGGAGGGCTGAATGGGTAAGAAAACAAATCCTTACACATGCTGCCTACAAAAGAATCATTTTAGATTGAAAGACACACACAGAAGGAAAATAAAAGGAAGGAAAAAGATATTTCAGGAAAATGGAAATGAAATAAAAAAAATCAAAAAAAATCTGGGGTAGCAATACTTACACCAGACAAAATTAACTTTAAAACAAAGTCTATAACAAGCAACAAAGAAGGACCCAGTGATCACACTTCTGGGTATTTATCTAAGAAACCCAAAACACTACTTTGAGGTGACATGTTCATCCATATGTTCATTGCAGCATTGTTTTCAGTGACCAAGATGTGGAGGCAGCCTGGGTGTCTATCAATGGAAGGATGTATTGCTCAGCCATGGAAGGAAATGGATTCTCGCCCTCTGTGGTGGTACGGATGGACCTGGAGGGTACTGTGATGAGTGGAGTATGTCAGACAGAGCAAGACAGATGCAGTGTGATTTCATTTATATGTGAAATCTAAAGAACAAAATAAACAAAACAGAAACAAACTCATAGATACAGAGAACATATTGATGGTTACCAGTTGGGAGGGGGTTGGGATTTAGTGAAAAAGGAGAAAGGTTTAAGAAGCACAAATTGCTTGTTACACAGTAATAATGGAGATATAGGGTATGGCATAAAGAATATATCTAGTAATATTGTAATAACTATGGATGGTGTCAAATGGGTACTAGATCTGTTGGAGTGAAAGATGGGAGGGGTTTGAGAGGCAGGATCAAAAAGATGAAGGGATTAACAACTACAAATTTGTAGTTAGAAAATTGTCATGGTGGTGTAATATAAAGCACAGGGAATATAGTCAATAATACGGCAATAACTTTTGTATAGTATCTGGTGAGTGAGTATTAGACTAGTCAGGGGGATCATTTCTTAAATTATATAAATGTGTAACCACTATGCTGTACACCTGACATTAATATAAAATAATACTGAATGTCAACTGTAATTGAAAAGTATAAAAGGGGGTGGGGGGAATGAAGGGGAATATGAGGTCCAAATTTCCAGGAAAAAAAAAAGTAAGGCATAGGGATGTAATGTATAGCATGGGGACTACAGTGTATAATGTTGTTATAGCATAGTGGTGTCAGATGGTTGCTGGACTTAGCATGGTGATCACTTCTTTAGATATATAAATGTTGAATAACTATGGTGCACACCTGAAACTAATATAATATTGTATGTTAGCAATATTTTAATAAAAATCTTAAAAAAATAAAATACATTGAAAAAATGTACAAAGCACTAAATCCACAGACATTATTTTATTGAATTATGTCAATTACCCTATTAAATAATCACTGTCTGTTTTTTTCATAACCAAACTGAGGCTTAGAGCAGCAAACTGTTCTTCATGAACACAGAGCTAGTATGTGATAGACCCTGTCTCATGAATAAGGACTTCCAGAACTGCTTTAGAAAGTGGCAAGAATGATGAGATAAGTATACTCAAAGCGAAAGAGAATATTTTAAGGGCAATTAATGGCAATGTGTCTTTCACTGTAATATTTTTTTTAACTTAAACATTCACCATTCTTTTTATTATACCTCATATATACAGTGGAATATTATTCAGCCCTAAAAAATGAAATATTGCTATTTGCGACAACGTGAATGGGTCTTGAAAGTATCACCCTAAGTCAAATAAGTCACATGAAATAGGATAAGAACCGTGTGATTTCACTCACATGTGGATATAAAACAAAAAGCAACAAATGAACAAATAAACTCATAAACACCGACAGCAGTAGGATAGGTTATCAAAGGAGAAAAGGGTTTGGGGGAGGATAAAAATGGTAAAGGAGGTCAAATATATGGTGATGGAAGACAAGCCTTTGGGTGGTGAGCACACAATGCAATATACAGATGATATATTATAAAATTGTATACCTGAAACTTACATACTGTTATTAATGAATGTGACCCCAATACATTTAACTAAAAATAAACTTGTAGAATCACACACAAAAAAATACACCTTAAGTTAAATTAGCATATATTAACTGAAAAGAAGCCAAGCATTAAAAAGCAATACGCTAGCAAAGAACTTGTGGGACAAGAGCAGTATGAGACACAAATGAGGACCACCAGGCAATGGGAAAAGAGATACAATGTTGTACAGAACATAAATTCATTTCTTTGCATTTTTGGTGCACAGGAACTTAAGTTTAACATCAAAGAACCACTAGAGAGTTTATATATTTTGTGATATGCCATAATCAATGTACAATAAAATGTATATTAGTCTCATCTTAGGTAATAAGATTGGTGATCTTAATCAAACAATTTTATTGTCCTAATAGAATTTCAACCAAAGAATGTCTTCATGTCCAAAACCAAACTTCTGTCCCTCCCATCCAAATTTGAATTTCTTCACAGCCAGCCATAAAGGGCCCTACACTGGAAATCTGGATACTCCTGCTCCTCTTTCTCCCTCCAGTAGCTAATCAAGGCTTTCCATTTATGCTCCTGAGATCCGCTCACTTTTATCTTCATCACCATTACCTTAATTCTTCATTTCCTGTACAACACTAATGGTTCCATAACTGGTGTGTATCTCTTCCCGGCCTTTTGGCTAAGCTCAAGTGTAGTGTAACTGGTGTACCTGCAACTTTTCACTCTCCCAGTCTCCTAGTCAATACATTCTTCACTCCACAGTGTGATTTAAAAATAAATAAAATTACAAATCCTCTTCACGTTGCGCCCCTGTCTTTAAAACCTATCAATCAGTGGTTTCCCTTTGAAAGATTTTAAACAGGACCCAAATCTTTACGTCCTTAAAGCTCCTGAGGCCATGATTTGGCCTCTGCCTAACCATCGCTCCAGCTCCATCGCAGGCCACATCTTTGCTATCTGTGTTCCAACCATTAAGGCTTTCCAGATTCTTAAATATGCCATTCCTTCCCTCTCCACAGCGCTCTGTTTATGTTGACCTGTCAACTCAAAATTTTGTTCCCACTCCCCAGCCCCTGTAATCATATCCTGGTTATTTCCTACTCATCTTTAGGATCTTAATCCCAATGCTGCTTCAATCAGGAGGCCTTCCCAGACTCAAAGCAATTACAAATCCTTATTACAACGTGTAGTTATAAATTCCCGTTTGTTATTAACTGATAATGTATAGCTCCCCCAACAAATAGACTGGAAATACTAGCAGGGTAAAGGACTGAGTCACTTTTGTTCACCACTCTTTCCCCAGCATTTAGTATATGCCTGACACTTTTAAGATGCAATAACTGTTATTGGATAAGTTAACTATTATTGGACGTTATTAACTATTATTGGACATTATTACAATCAAATTGTTTTGTCAGACTAAGCAGTAACTGTGTAAAAATACCATCTTACCAATGCTAATTTCTATATGAGTGGGCTACACATTACAGTCATCCATGGTCACCTGGTATATGTTTAACTTGTACAGCTGCAAAATATATAAGATTTCACTGGGAAGATGGCACACTATTGGGAGAAGAATGATACTTCTACAAGACTACTTTGTAAAATACTTTAAAAAGACGGGTTATTTTCTACTTAGACATAAATTATGATGACACATTTACCTCTTGAATTTATTTTGCCAGTGGCTTGTGCAGCTATAATGTCTTAATATACCAAATGCTGTTTTAAAATATCATATATATATATATATATATGTGTGTGTGGATATACATACATATATACATATATATTTACATTAGTATTTATATATATAAATATATATATATATATATATATATTAGTATTTACATTTTAAAGAAGAGGAAATAGAATCAAATACATTAAATTTTATGAGTGGTAGAGATCATTTTACTTACACTATACTGTAATATTTTAAATGTTTAGCAATATTTTTAACATTTTTATTGTAACATCCTTTGAACTTGAGCTGTTATTTAGATGCCTATTAAGTAGGCTCATGATATCTGCTCTGTTAATGTGTCAGTACAGTAATATTTCTGCAAATACATAAAAAGCATTTCTATTTATTCCCTATACTGGGATCACATTCCTGACCTTCCCCCTACTTGAGTTATATCTACTTGGTTCTCACATGAGACATTAGTCACAAATACAGTAATGCACCAGCAAATTTGAAATTTTGAGTCACTAAAGATCAAAGTATCCCACTCATCTTCTGTTGAGACAACCATTTAATTGCAGGCTAGTACATTTGAATACTAAACATTTAAGATCAAATTACCTGCCAGAAATAGATCCTAATAAACCTGGTTAAAGCAAAATTAGGCCATAGTTTAAAAGGGCACAGAGATATCATGAAAACAGAACAAGAAATGTTGAGAAGACTTCACAAAACTCCAATCAAATGCTTCAATTTTTAGGCCTTAAACAACAACCATCCTTTACTGGAACAAGTTGGGAAAATGTATCAAAATCAAGTATATTAAGGATGTCCAAAAGATAGCTGTCTGAAAGATCAAATAAATATTAACAATGAATAAATGAATGAATGAATGAAATAAAACTCAGCTGTATCCAAAGCACAAGGCTTCTGAGTAAAACTGATTTCAGCAGGATGAGCTCGTCATCACTCTCCAACAGTATCAATGCTTTCACGGAGTCCACAAACTTTCTGAGTTATCTACGTTTTTCATTATTATCATTTTTATTATCCTTCATCATTATCCGCTTTCCTTTTGTACTTATAGTCTTGAAACACACAAATCATAGCTGTTCTATGGGTTTAAAGTCTACTGACACAATTTCAAGAAAAAAAAAACAACACTGGAATTAGTAAAGAGCTTGTAAATTTGCTGTTTCCTATTGAATAGCAATAGCAAGAAAGTAAACTTGTTGACCGCCAAAGTGCCTCCCGTAATCATGTTTACTTTCTTTAGTCTGTGTTGATTTTCAAATCCTCAGACCCAACCAAAGTCCCAACACAGAGGAAGCGCATTTGTTGAAGCTGGAAGATAATTTAAATATATCACCTCAACACTCGTATGCTAAGTGTCGTAAGGCAAAATACCTTCAGCTAGGCGATGCCTCTGTGGTAGTTAAATTATAGTTCCCAGGATGGCAATATTGCATTTACAGCACACTAGCAGCCCCACAAAGATACAGTTCACTGCCTCAGCGGATTCAGCAATGAAAAGGAACACATTTAAATACTACAGCTATTGTGCATGAATAAATGGCAAAATAAAGGAAACACTTTAACTGCTTTCCAGCAGTTTTACCCACAACCATTCAATTTCTCTTTATTTGTTTCTCTTAATAACTTTTTCCCTAGGTAAATGTGGGAAAGCACAGTGCTATTGTGACCTTGAATTTGATACAAAGCCAATAATACATATTGATACTGGCAATAACTGTGTATGTGTGATTTTCCTGTTTATAAAGGACATTTTTTTTTTTTAAAGGAAAACCAAACCAAGAGTTGAGGGCTTGCTTTTTCTAAAGTTCCTATGATTGTCCTGGCCCTACACCTCAGGTTATTTATTATTTCATCTCTATTTGGAGAGATTGGGCACTGTTGTCCCTGGAATGATATTTTCTTCAGTCTGCAAATTGAGTTAAACTCATGGAGTAGGGAAAATAAGTTAAGATGAACATTAACATAATTATTTGCCGATGTAAAATTTCATATTTGTTACCTTATTTAACATTCCCTTGAATTTTATAATGTCAACATACCAGATATGAGAGCCCTTATAATTATAGAAATGTTCAGTACATACTGAGATTGGCCTTTGATATATAATTTACCACAAAAAGACTATTAGCACTGTACATGTTACCTGCTTTTCTCTTGATATGTTTGGTAATCAGCTCAATAGTGAAAAATTACCCACGTACAGGTTGAAACTCAAAAATTGCTCATGTGTCAATTGCCAATGAAGAATTAAAGCTTAGAAATACCAAATTTCATTTGGCTAGCACATATTGCTCAGTCTCCTCTAAGTCTCCATTAAAATTCCCATGAAAACATATGAATAAAGTTGAAAATTAATAACAGTATTAATAACTATGTCTTGCAGTTAACCTATGTTAGGTTATTGACTATCATTACTGAGGATGAGTTCAGTGTTTTCAAAAGTGAGCTGATTTAAAGTTTGTTTAAAGGAAAATACTAGATGAATAATAGTACAAGTGGTGTTTAGATATGGAAAAAATTGTGAAAATGATGTAAGAATGATGGAAGTTTAGGAAACTATAGTTTGTTGCAGGTACAACTATTTTATGTAAGCAAATGATTGTCTAACCCAATTCAAATTAGTGGCTCTTTCTATGTCTAGTTTGTGATTCCACGTCTCAGAAAATACTGGGTAAAATGAAGGGAACTAGAGATTGTGCATTGCATTCCAGGAGTTGAGGCCCCAACAGGTAAAATTCTGTAAGTTTAAGTGGTGATACAAAAAGATTCTAGTACCAATGTGTAGTGAGTTTTATAGTTTTATTGCCATATTCTTCATCTGTGCAAGGTCTCATAAAGCCAAAAAATTAGAGGTGAAAAATGTTTCAATCCCGTTAAGCCATATTAGATGAAAGCCTACTAGACGTCTACAACCATATGCATTTATCTGTCATGCATCTACAGATCTAAGAGGATGCAGCCAGATAAGCAAAATAAAATGTACAACTAAACAGAGTATAATTCAAAGGTAATACATATACACTGTTTCTTAATAAACATTAAGCCTCACTCATATACTCTACAGTAAAAAGGAAAGGGGGGAAATGCATGGTTTAAAAATCACAAAAAGAACTAAAACAAATTTTGAGAGAATCCAAATTATCTGCCAATGATTTTAGTTCACTGTCAGAACAAAATTCAACACCCTTAAAAGAACATTAAAATAAACCAAAGCCTCTAAAATATATGATCTGAAATAGTTAGCTTACAATAAAAATTAAATAGGCATATGAAGGAGGAGGAAGAGGTGAATGTTAAGAACTAAAATATCTAATAGAGATAGATCCAGAAGTTTTCCAGATATGGAATTAACAGACAAGGATATCAAAAAAGCTATGATTAATACTGCAATAAAAATGAATAATAAATGAACAAGATGTATGAAAATATAGAGTATTTACACAGAAAGTTTGAGTCTATAATATATCAGATGGATATTTTAAAACTGAGAAATACAATATCTGAAGTTAACTCGTTGTACAGCATTAAAAGACTGGACACAGAAAGATGGGATCAGTAAATACGAAGAAAAGTCAGTACAAAATACCCAAACTGAAGCACAAGAGTAGGGGAGGGAGGAACACAGCAATGAGCAGAAAAGAAATGTGGGATGTGGTCAAAAGATCTAGCATACATTTAATAGGAGACCCCCAAAAAAAGAGCATAGAGAGAATAAGACTGAACCAATATTTGAAAAAATAATGGCTGAGAATTTTACAAATCTAAATTTAAAAAAAAAACAGATTCAAGAATCTCAGTAAATGCCAACTGTGATAAATTCAAGGAAAACAGAACTAGGCACATCCCAGTCTAACTACATTAGAGCAAAATAAACAACATTTAAAAAGCAACAAGAGAAAAATGATTCACTACTTTTAGGGATACAATAATACTCATGTGAATGTTGTCTGCCTTCCTAATAGAAGCCGTGGAATGGATGACAATTAAATGGCAATTTTAAAGGGCTTAAAGAAAAATCTTGAAAATCTGGAATTCAATATGCAGAGAAGCTATCCTTCAAAATAAGTAAAAAAGACATTCTAAGATAAACAAAAATTGAGAAAATTTATTGCTAGATGGCATTCACTATAGGAAATACTAAACAAAGGCTGTTAAGTAAAGTTGAATCGTCAATATTTTTGGTGTCACAGAGTACGGTATTGGGTGAAAAAAACACATATACAAATGACTGATAAAAAAGATATTTAGAAAAAGATTCTGAATGTGAAAAGTAATAACATACCCATGTATTCTGCTTATATGTCCCTCTTTGATGTATACACAATAGTGATAAATGTTTTAAAAATATGCTACGTTATTCAAAAAGGGTCTTTTAATAAATATAAAAATCATAAGTGATAAAAGAAGTACTGCATCATAGCTTATTTGGCAGTATTTTGTTGTTTTGTTTTATTTCTTAGTAATATGTAAGTTAATGTATCTTGCTATCCATTTACTTATACATTTGATAAAACACAGCAATACTTTGAATGTTAAAACTGCAGAATTGAGGGAGAAATCCAGGAAAACTGTTTTACTTGTATAAAAAACAATGAAACAGGCAAATATTTTAGATACTTAACTATGAAAAAAATGGAAATAGACAAAAAAACAAGTAAAATAGAGCAATTTTCAAATGTTTCTAATAAACTTAAAAATATTATTAAAATTTAAAAATTTCTGGAAAAGTATAACACACTTTGTTGCAAAAAGATAGACAATATAACATACAAAAACTAAATGAATAAAGCTATTTTAAAGTTATCTCCATTAAATCCTCTGTGGATTTAACTTAATCCTCTACAGATTATTCATTAACTTTTACAAAGTCTCTATGCTATGTAATTCTCTGAAACTATTTCAGAATATTAAAAATTTGGAAGTGTTTTAAGTACTATACCATTATACGTAATTCCATCTATGAAATTTTAAAATTTAAATAAAGTGGATGTCTTTAAGAAAAATATATGACCAAACTGATTTAAGAAAGATGGTCTGACCAAGCTAATTAATGAAGTGGCCAAAAGATTTTCATATAATTTTAAATAGACTTTAAGCCCAGGTGGCTAAATGGATGAGTTCTGTTAAACTTGTAAGGAATAATGATTTTTAAAAACTCTTCATTTAATATGAATTGTTTCAGAACAAATGAAAATGTAGAAGCTTCTCAATCCATTTTACCTGTGCATATAAGCTTATTTAAGAAAAGGTGACAAAAATAACACCAAAACAACTGAAAAAAGATATAGTAGATCTCACCTATGAAAACAGACGTAAAAAATTCTTAAATAAAATATAATCATGTTTCACATGCACAAATAAAACTCAGATATTAGATGGCTCCACTAGTGAATTCTAACAAAAATTTAAAGGAGTCATACTAATCTTACACAAAATCTTTTAAAAATTACAGAAATAAAGCACATTGTCCAACTTATTTATGTTGGAGGACCTAATGAATGCAAAGAGTCAAGGAAAAGAACTAAAAGCCATAAAAAATATAAAGGAAGAAAAAAAACTCTCAGAAAACGTGATTCGCAGACATGATTATGGACATAGAAAAATCACAAGATCAATGTAAAAAAATCAATTGTATGTGTATATACTAGCAAGGAACAAATAGAAAATGGAATTTAAAGCACAATGCCATTTGAAATAGCATTAAATACAAAACACTCAAGGATAAATATAATTTAAAAAATGTATAAAACTTCATACTGAAAACTGAAATATTTCTGAAACAAAGTAAAAAAGTGTTAAGTAAATGGATACCTATGACTTATACATATATTAGAAAGGCTTTGTTTTTTGAAGAGGAAATTAATATATTTGGCAAAACAAAGTAATAGCCTCCACTTCTGTTTAATTCTGTACCTCATATCAGCTTTTATTACTGCATATCAAACATTTCAAGAATTGACTTGCATGTCTTTCACCATATATAGTCCATAAGGCTAGGGACCATATGTATAGCACATACTATATAGCAGCAATAGCAACAAATGAACCATTTATTCATAAACACTTTATACCTGGCACATAGACAAGCATCTTTCAGAAATATCTCACTTAATTTTTAGTATAATTCTCATTTTACAGACAATCAAATTGTGGTATAGAGAAGTTGTATTGCCCATCAATAGTCACAAAGCTAGTATGTTGAATAAAGTTAAGCTTTCAACTAGATCTCTTTGATTCCAAAATCCATACTCTTAATAACTAGGATGAACTACTTCCCAAATCTCCAATGAAAAATTAATATGTATTAAATAATAATTGCATCAAACTGGCCAAAAAAGTATACATTCCTTATGATATTAATAAACTAAAACCAGCTGAAAAATTTTTAAGCCAGGGCAAACATATATTGTTTTTCTTTCTCATCTGTTGCTACTGACATTTGTGAAGATTTTCAGGCAAAAGTGTATTCTTTGACTTCCACTAGGCATTAGATCTAATTTTTTCTTAACTACTGTCTGTTATAATTAGCTGTGTATTTGTGTGAAAAATGTTTTTTTCATTTGTTTTTATGTTAGATATATTTCTGTGGTTCATCCAAAGAAACAGAAAGAATATGCTACACACTCTTAAATTGGCTTCCAAAATACTAAAACCCTGTTAGACAACCCAAGAACTCTCTGGTTTCATCTTTCAAGCAGATTCCTTTTGAGTTTTTTTGTTGTGTTTTGTTTATAAAATCATTGGGCTTTGTGACTTTGGCCCTGATTTCTTCAGCTGCCCTAACTCCTCTGTAGTAAATGCCAGCATCATCCCTACGAACTCTCATGGTCTCCTCACTCAGTGTCACTTCCAGCAGCACTCTGCCCCCTGGTCTCTTAATAATGAAAATGAACATCAAATCCTTTTTTCTGCATCCCATTTATCTTCGTTGCTTTTTTATGTCCATACATACACTTTATTTTACTTGTTTGTTTCTGTTGTACAATCTCTGAGAAGTCTAGTGAAAGGATCACTCCTTTCAATAAAACATTAAAGGGGAAAAAATCATGGCACCGATTATTTTCCAAAGGAGCACTGAATAGCATAATTTTTATTAAACTTCTATAATATAAAATCTATATTGCTTTCCTCAGTTATTTTAAGACCTAAACCTTGTTGTATAATGGTTATCATTAACATAAAATTTTAAAAGAATATGTGGATTTAGAAATATGCTAGATTTAGCTTGAGTGCAGAAAAGAGTTAACATAGCAGGCCTGAGACTGCTATCCCTAGAAAGGCCTATTTGCAAACTTGGCCTTTGGCTTGAATTTAAGAACTTAAATGGTAAACACTCCCCCTAGACTAATATTAAATTTTCTCTAATTAGTAAGAGTAGTTCGCTGTGCCTAAACATTTATACAAACAATATAATCTATGCTGAAGACCTGCTTTCTTTCTAGGAGCCTGGAATTTTCGTACATGTTATAGACAGAGGGTGATTACATGGCCAGCTCCCAATAAAAACTATGAACTTCTAGGCACAGCCACGCTTACCTAGTAGATAATGTTTTACACGTGCTGTCACAATTTGTTGCTGGAGAAATTAAATGTGCTCTGTGTTAGTCCTCTGGGAATGGACTTCTGGAAGTTTGAGCCTGTTTCCTTCCAAACTCTACCTCTTTCATTTTTTTCCTTTGCTGATTTTGCTTTGCACCTTCTCATTGTAATAATAAATCACACCTGTGTATACAACTATTCTGAGTCCTATGAGGCCTCCTAGCACATCCTCAAACCTAAGGAGGTGGTCTTAGGAATCCCAGACACAGCTAATGTTTAGCATACTCTTACAATTTTCTTTCTAAATAAAAAGAATAGAACATTCCATTAAAAATTTCCTTTCTTTGAAGACTACATGTAATTATGCTTTAATGGATTTTTTTCTTTTTTTTTTTTTGTCTCAGTGACTCTTGTTTTATAATATAATCTTCAATTATATCCTTAGTAATACAAATAAGTAATAACTGTGATATAAGGAATAGTAAAATGTAAGGAAAGATGTCCTGAGATGTTTAATTTCATCAGAAAATTCAAGCCACCACTTTTACATACTCACCTGTAAACTCAAATTGCTAAGAGGAATCAATACATCTAGATTAACAGTCAGAAAATACCAGTTGAAGTTGTAAAGAGTTAGTTCCTTTAAAATGTCTGTCATCCTCAACAGGAGATAATGTTTTGAAGAAGTTATGGTATCTATTTTCTAGGAAAAGAAATGCACATCTGTGTGTCGGTACCAGAAGCAGTAGGAGAGAATGAAATGTAATCGGTATGGTGGGAGCATCTAGAAATGTACGTATTGACCAAGTTCCTGTGAAGTAGAGTACCGAGAAAGTTTTTGCAGCTTTCCCATTTACTCTTCATTTTCCATTTTGAATGGATTAAGTGATATTCTTCTTCTTATATCATTCACAAGGGTAATTTGGATTATTTCAAAGCAATACAATGGCAACTTAGGAAAAAAGGGTCATGCCAATATAGTAACATGAAATGCTCAACAGTCAACTAGCAAATAAATAGATATTTCATCATATGAGTGCTTGTGAGAAATAGAGGAACAAAAGAGAGAAGCAAAACTTAAAAATCATTAAATGCTGAAATTAGAATATGCTAAAAACAAGTCCTAACAACACAGCACTTACTATATGTCAGATATTGTTCTGTATCTTAACTCTATCATTCTTTGCAACAATCCTAATAGATAGCTGATATTATTATCAACCTCATTTCAAAAATGAGGAAACTGAGCTTAAGAGAAAAATAAGGGTCATTGAAGATCACACATTAAGAAGAATTGGAGTCCAAAGCTAGGTGGTCTGACTCAAGAATCCAAGCTCTTAAACATGATAGCATGTTGTCAACTTAAACACAAGACATGTTATAGAAAGATTTCTCAAAATAGTGATTAAAAAATCAGCTTGCTTTTCAAGTCTGTAGTTTTATAAGGAACTAAAACTGCGTGGAGGGACCAAAGCTAAACTATTCTAACTTTTCTTACAGAACCCAACCCTTCCTTCCACACATAGATACATCAAGTGAAACGCTAAGACTTTCACAATGTGACATTCTCTATGGATCGTTCATATAATTTGGAAGTATTTTGAATTGTCGTAACTATTTAGGATTTATATATATATAAATTTTCATGAAATAGACACCTGTATGTTGATACAGACCAAACCACCAAAACATAGGAACAGAGAAGTGACAAAAAAGTAAGGGCTAGGATGCAAAGTAATTAAAATAATAAACCCTGAGTTGTGCAGGCAAACGGGGTAAAGAGAAAGGATACAAAAGATAATTTTCATGAATGCTTAAAAATTATTTTCTACAAATCAGAAGTCTTGGGTTGGTGTGCATCAGTAATAAGGGCCAAAAGTTTGTACCTGTACGTGGAGAACTAATGTCTAACTGAATGGAATAATTAGGCCAGTTTCCATTAACTCAAAATTCCTTTCTCTATATACGAGTATGAGTGAAGTTTCTGGATCTTTTTTCTGGAAAAATAAAACAAACAAAAAACCTCACAGATTTAAAGAGCCAGTCAGGCAGTTATTTTCCTTCATGGGCCTCAGTTTCTTTCTTTGAGAGTTGAATTTGAAAGACGTTTGAATTTTCATGTGCTCTGATATTCTTTCTTGCACTTGTTAATAAGAGCCAGGTAACCTCTCGTATCCATTTTGACTTAAGCTATCAAGAAACTCATTTTCAGAAGCCTCCTTTAGGCTTCTTAAAAACATGTATGTTTTTTACGTAGCATGGCTACTGATTTTTATTAAACCCTTTTCATGTCTCTGTTTCTACAATCATGATCTTGCTCTCTAATTCTCTTTTAATGTAATGAATAATGTTGGTATATTGTTAACTGTGAAACATCCACCCATCCATGGAGTATATACTATTTTAAACAAAGCAGTCAGAATTATACTTCTAACACCTAAATGTACAAATATAGTATGGGGGTGTGTGGGCTTAGCAGCAGTTCTTGCAAACTCATCAGTTCCCGTACACCCTAAAACTACTCCTCCCCTGCATTTCCTACCTCTTGGAATATAGCATTTTCCAGCCAGCCAGAATATTGAAATCATCTTAGATCACTCTCTCTCTCTCTGACTCCCACAGTCAATCTGTCCCCACATTCTGTTGATTCTACTTTCTAAACATTTCTCAATCCCAGGTCCCGCATCCATTGATTTATTTAGACCCTTAATATCTCAAGTACTTCAGCTAGATTTCTAACAGGGATTGTCATCTCCCATACCCCCCCACCAAATATCTCCCACTTCAGTTAGAAACTGAGTACCACTTTTGTTACTTAAATGCTTCAATGTTTCCTCATAAATAAGAAGATGGTTTCCAAACACCTTAGAACAGCACATAAGGCCCTGAATTATCTGCCCCTCACCCCTGAATCTCTGCTTCCATTGCCCATGCATGACTGCTGTAGGTATGTTAGTGTTCTTCCCATACTCATCATGACCTCAAATGCCCCCTTGCAGTTACACATGTCCTTTCATCCTCCTAGTTAATCAACTTCCTGCCTACGTGCGCCTTCCCACAAGCCCCTACACTCATTGTATCCTTTCCTCAAAGAAATATTTCCTTATTACCACTCTCATAGAATGAGCTACTCTTAGACTATTAGTTTAGTCATCTTCCACCCCCTCTTCATTTCATCTCTGAATCCTCAGTATTTGGAACAGCATATTGACAGTGCGGAAGCTCAGTTGGGTTTAGATGTATATATTGAAACTTTGGATGAACAGAAATTAAATGTAACAATGAACATGCTGGTTTACAAGTTGATACTAATGGTTAAAGTAAACAAAAGGTCACAGTATACTGTGCAGGTACTACTCCATATGCATACTAAACTGAAATTAGGACATATATTCTAAGCAAAACAGTGAACAATTAGAATGAGTTCAGACAAGGCAGTAGGGTGAGGACCCTGACAACACAAGGACATAACAAGCTTTTCAACATGTTTCAGATCAAGGGGGACTAGCAACTAAACTGAACGTACTTAGGTTGTTTAGACTAGATGAGAGCAAAAACAATGGAGACAATAATTGCTCCGATAATTAGAGTCTGTGACTCAGAGTTAAAGAGAAGAAAAGGAATAGAGTCACAGAACACAGAAAGAAGAGCCAATTTTTCAACTTAGGCAAGAGGAATTTAAGGAGTTTTCATCCATATAATAAAATTCCTAGTGATAAAATTGCTATAATTCTTTAGTTTCTCCCAGTGTTTCTTGAAAGGAAGTGAATGGCAGTTTTGAATGGAGGAGTTTTTAGTTGGATAGAATTATTCTGGGTGTTGCAGAACATTTGGCACCTCAGGTTTCCACCCACAAAAATCCAATTATGATCCTACATCATGGGGTCAATAAAAAATGCCCTTACTTATTTAAAAAAAAACTTTCATTTGAGAACCACTGAAATTCACAAATACACTTGTGGCTCTTTTTTGGAATTGTGCAAGATATTTTAAATATATTTTTTAATTCTCACAATAACCACGCAAGATAGAAATTGTCATTTCTATGTTAAGATGAAAAATTGAAGTTCTGCTAGTAGCAGACAGACTTTTCTGAATTAGAGTTTCTCCTTACATCTCTGACAGCATAACTCTAAAATGTCTCTTAGATTATACTGTCTATTCGCCTACCTGAGACTCTGTGTGAAGGTTCTGGGATGCTGACTATTGGTTTAACTTCGGAGTATTTTCAGTGGCCAAACCCAATCATATTCAGGCTTTTGTTTCCTGCTGAATTTCCTTTTTGGGGTAGCTCTCCCACTTTGAAATGATCTAGCTTGGTGTCTCATTCACTCCTTTTTGACCTATCGCAGTGTAGTCAGCCTTATCGTGTAACAGTATGTGAAAAAATCCCTCCTTACTAAAATTAATCAAGTAGTTTACATACAGAGAAATGAGGCAAGCTGCCAAAGATCATAAAGCAAATGAACTAGAGTCAAATCTATGCCAGTACTGAAATCAATAAGTTGAAGATAAAAGGAGTCATATTTCAGTTTGTGCAAGGAAAATATTTATAGGTTATATATAAACATATTCTAGGAAAATATATTAATTTTGATTGTTAAATACAGGGAGTCCATTAAAATCTAGTATTTTGTTATCACAAAGTAAAATATATGATATTCTGCTATGGAAATAATGTTAAATCTTAATTTATTGAGCAAATAGGAGAGATAATACAATTGTTAAAAAAAATCATGAACTAGAACTAGAACTAGAAACAGAGTTTGAATCCTAGCTTGACAATTTATTCATTCCATGACTTTTGGCAAATTATTCAACCTCTTGTAACTCAGTGTCCTCATATGTAAAATGGAATAATTGCAGTATCTACTTGATAAGATGTGGATTAAATACATTAATACATAAAAACTGCTTAGAATATTTTCTGGAACATTAAAAATTCTTTGTAAATTTTAAGTATTTATGACTATGAAGGAGCTGTATAATTCCAATTCTACCATTTGCTATCTTGGGAAAGTAATTTTCTCTCTTTAAGTTTGCTTTCTTGTCACTAAACAATGATTTAAAAGAGTCCGTTTAGGGATTCTAATTTTATAAATACAAATGCATCACAATTTTTTTCCTCCAAAATTTTTCACTGGATATATCTCCTTGATGCATCAGAATAAGATTATCAATCATTAGTCACACACTTCCTTTTGAACATTACATAAGCTTTGTTTTACATCACTATTTTGCTGACATCCAAGCAGCACTTATTTTTGGTTGCTCCTTGAATTAATAGGTTCTGTTATCACCTCATGACAATTGTCCATGGTTGAATCTTTGTAGCTGACCACCCAAGGAACATAACGTGCAGACTGGCTATCACAGCGCTGTTTGCTTAATGTGAAGGAGAAAGGATATAATGCTTGTAAGCACAACATGTTCAGAGTTTTTGAATATACAATTTGTTGATCTTCTAAGAGGCTTGCTCACGAAATGTCTGTTTTATGTGTTAAGATGACTTTCTCTGCAAAATCTACACTCCAATTGCTGCATTTTAACCTGTCAGCTGTCTCTTTGGGATCTTGGCTAATAACACTTACAAGTGTCTTTTTCCCTCCTATTCATTATCACTAAAAGCATTTCAGTATCTTATTTGGTGATAACAAGTGTCTACTCAATTTGTGAAATGATAGGAAATCTATGTTTTAAGTCATGCTTGTCAACCACCTGAGCTTCCACTAGAGATAGGAAAGCTTAATTCACAAAATGCTGTTTTAATAAATTAGCTCTATAAATTGTTCCATTCAGCATGAAATAATAATATTGATGAAAGGAGAAAATTTATATGTAATTAGTTAATATATTAAATACATTCTTCTAGAGATTACTGGTCATTCTTTTGTGAAAAATTAATTATGTTTTTATTATATTCCAGGCACTCCACTGGGCATAAATGTTTGTGTTTTTTTTTAATTAAGATACCATGTGTCTTGCCCTTGATAAAAGAATCATAGTCTGATAGAATAAAAGAATTCTAAAAGAAAAATCACCTTTTGAAAGATTCTAAGTAAGAAGTTGGAAGGGGCAGGATCAAATTTGCCTTGGAGAATTATTGTTCTGGGGTAAGGGGTGTGTGTGTGTGTGTGTGTGTGTGTGTGTGTGTGTGTGTGTGTGTGTGTTTTGTGGAAAGGGGAAGAAAGACAGATAATGGAATATTATTCAGGCATAAAAAGGAATGAAGTATTGATTCATGGCACATTATGGAAAATCCTTGAAAATACTGTGCTAAAAGAGAGAAGACAGTAACCACATTTTCTATTTAAAGAAATGCCTAAAATAGGCAAATCCATACAAATTAGTGGATACTAGGGGTTGGGAAAAGGAGGAATAGAAGTGACTGTTAATGGGTATGGGATTTCCTTTTTGAGGTGATGAAAATATTCTAGAATTAGATAATGATGATAGTCACACAACTTTGTAAATATACTAAAAACTACCAAATTACACGTCAATAGGCTAAATTTTATAATATGTGAATTATATTTTAAAAGCAAAAATAAATGATAAACATGCACATATATACATAGATACATACATATAGCCTGGGCTTAATAAATATTTATTTATTCTGCGCTTAATAAATAATTGTTGAATGACCAAAATGACTAAAGGAACAAAATGTGCAATATACATATTAAAAAACAAAAAAAGGCCATATTCATTATAGGTTGGTGATGGGATTATAAGTGATTTCTACAGTTTGTACTATGGTTTCTATTGCAAAATTTTATTACTTTCATAATCATGAAAAATTGCAGTAAGTGTGGTTTAAAATTATTTATAAAAATGGTTCCTAATCTCAGGCTATGACCCAAATAACATTAATTTATATATAAAAAAGTTTTCTAGAAGGAACAATTCTTAGAAATGAAAGCTCAAATATTTGACCAAGCTTCTCTCATACAAAACATATACAAAAGTGATACGTTTTTCTTACAAAGCTTTCATTTATACTTTACCTCAGCTCCACCAACATCAACTTATTAGTCTATACCCACCCAAAGTGTTTTTAAATATTAACAGCATATATGATGGCATAAAGAGCGTCACTTAATTAGCAATATATCTGAAGCTAATTTAAACTTGCGTACACATGTGTGCATGCACACACAATCATAAAACAAGTCCAGGTCTATTTATACACATAGGTTCCTGGACTTACAAACAGCAAATCTGTAGATTGTTATTATGACACGCTTAAAAAAAAAAATGTGATCAGATGTGTTTGGCATTTGTAAAACAAAGGGAAATATAACATGACAGGTTAGCCCATTTCAAAACCCAGAAGTCCATACCAGGTACAGCACGTCAAATTATTTCCAAATGTATAGTGTTTTGCCATCAGGTCCTATATATTTATCAGCATATTCCAACTATAAATATCTGAGTGAGTACAAGGGTTTGGACAACCCAGATCAATACAAACAAAGCAGTGGCATTTAATAGGAACTGGTGTGGGAAAGGGTCAGGGAAAGAAATAAGTTAAGGAAACCAAGCATTCAGGAGTTCACCGCAACTGAAAATTCAGAGGGGTATCAATTTGCAATAATAGAACACCAACAGCATCCTTAACATACAAAGCTTACTACATACTACAGGGCACTACCCATTTTCACTAATGCTGCTTTGAGTTGTAAGAGCAAATGATTCCTAAGTATTTACTGTTATTTCTAGAGACAGAAAGGACACCATGTTTGTCACCCCTGTGAAGACGTCCCTGTGAATTTAAGCAGTCAATCACTGCCTCTTCTCTGTGAACACTTACTATAGTCCATACATTGATGATGGTATTTATCATGTTTCTGCAATAGTTTTCATACCATCTCCTCTAGTCAACAGAAGCTCCACAAGAACTCATATAGCTCTAGATCTGTAGCACCCAGCACATAGTTGTTGCTAAATAAGTTTTGGCTGAAAGAAGGAATGAGTCGAATATTGCCTTTGTAATGCATTTATACTGTGTATTTTATGAAGTACAAATATTTGTATTATTCATTCTATGGAATATAGATAATTATAGCTGTCATGCTTTGGTTCAGCATAAATGCTGATTCTGGGATGATGAATATCCAATATACAAATTGTCATTTCCTTGTCCCACATCCATGGTAGACAATTTTAATCTGTCATGACATTTTTATTACAGAGTTCGAATGGGTCTCAGAATCCTAATCACAGTGGCCTAGGGAGCCACCACAAGAGTTGTAACCAGCTTCTTTTTCTGAACAGTCTCAAAGGAATCTCCTTTGAAAACCCATTATTTTCCAAGATTTATAAATACAATTAATGAAACATAACCCTTTGCCTGTGTGTATCACAAGTTCTTTAAAAGACAACATTAAACCTCTTCTGTGTCCTCGGATGCTTTTGCAATGCCATGTTAACTGACAGGCCCTAGTGATACCTCCTGTCCTATAATTAAATGTTTTCAATATTAGACTATTACCAATAGTCTTTTTAACCATAGGGCACAGGTCCCACTACAAAAAGTTTCTATCTTTAATTTTTATGAGTACAAAGGATAAATGAAGAAATAGAAATGCTTTTGCATGAGGACTCTTGAACAATCTTTCTGCCAACAAGGCCTGACAGGAAGGCAGCTGCTGCCTTGGCTGCACAGAACAGGCCCCGCTGATTGATTTAGCAAATAAGAAACCTTTGCATTTCTGTAGGTGTGAGATTATCCTCTTCCTGCTGCTTTGAAGCACCTGATCTAAAGAATGATATGTCAGAACAAAGACATATCCATTATTTAATTGAGGTAGTAAAAGACAGAACAAGAAAGGTTCTATGGCAGAGCTACTGAGAAGACAAGTAAAATCACTACTCCCTGAAAAGCTAGGACCTGTGAGTCTTAGCAGGAGGCCTGCAACACCTCCAGTAGTAGCATAGTCCCAGACCAGTCTCTCAAGGCCTCCAACAAATGCAGAATTGTATTTAGGGGTCAGAAAAATACGTCTATCAACAACTTGTCCACACCCCCTGCTGGTGGTAAAATGTGAGCAGTGACTCTGAGAGAATATCCATGGTAGAAGTTAGTTCTAGCTGGTTTAGAAAAAAAAAAAGAACTTGATATTCTGAAAAATTCTACTTCTTCATGAATTCCATGTGGTCACCAAGGCAAAATACTTCATGCAAAATCCTTTTGTGGTTAATTTCTTAATTCAAATAGGTATTTTATATGGATTTTTAAAAACATTTTTAAAACATCACTTCTGCTTTAAAAGTGTGAAAGGAGCCGTTCTTCTGCAAGAAGGGTGAATGCAGAGTTGTGGTGGAAGGCTGTTGGTAAGGAAGCTGGAGTCTGGGCAGTGGGGCACTGGCCATCAGAATAACAGCAGTATACGAGGCAGTGGGTGCTGTCCAAACATTGTCTGCTATTATCGCAATCATGGCTGATGCATCTAGGTATTTTTTTTTTATTAGTGCATCATGATAGATATTAAGAATAACAGTAATAATGATAGCTAATGTTTATTGGGTTGATTTTTGGGCCGGACACTACTGGGCACTTTACACGCTTTATCTTAATTGATTCTCAAATCAAATTTAGGAGGTAAACATTAGTATCTAAGCTTTATGGATCAAAATACCAAGATTAGAAAGGCTAAAGGACACACTTAATGCCACACTGCTAATAACCAGAGGGGTCAGAATCAAACCCAAGAAGTGGAAGTTTAGAGCATGCACTCATCCAGGAATAAAAAGTTGAAAAGTTACCATATTTTCTTCAGGGGTCGTAAAAGCCAGAATGAATTCACATTTCTGTAGTGGACAGATAGAAAGAAAATGTGGCCATTTTTCCTTTAGTCCCAAAAGAAAGAAGGGCCCTGTGGATATGCCAGGTCCCATTTTTTTCACAGGGAGTGGGCCCAAGTCCATTTCTTAATAGCTAAGGAATGTTGTGTTAAAGAATCAGTACAAGGTTCTTATTCATGACCTCCTTGCTCAGCTTTGGGTATTTCAATTCCTGGGAAGGTTTGAGAGTATATACGAAAATGGCACAGTGCTCTGTGGGGACACATCTGTACATTGTCATGCCAGTTGTACCAGTCTGTGATATGGGAGCTAGCAACTTGGACAAAATTCAAACTAAACTATATGGTGATTCAAGTCATGGATCAGAGCACAGCTAAGCATTTAGCATCTATTACTGAACCACAAAGGTGAATAAATTATGACTATCAAAAATTTTAAGATCTTGAAAGAATTTCTTGGAATCTGTCATTCAAATTCCTACTGGTTTGATTATAAATCCTTTTTTATAGGAAACCCCAGTAGACTGAAACAATAAATGTGACACCTAAGATGAATAGGTAAGGCAATAGACAGCTTGAGGATTATTTGAGGAGAATATGAGGTTATGCAAAATCCAAACATAAAGTTAAATAAATTAAACTTTTATTTTGCTTTGTTGATATAATTTCCATTAATTATTTCAAAAGCACATAGTATAAGGGTAACATCAGACAAACCCAGATTGAAGGAAATGCCACAGAATATCTAACTAGTAATCTTCAGACTTGTCAAGGTCATCAAAAAAAGAAAGTCTGAGACACCATCACAGTCTAAGGAGCTAAGGAGACTTGGAGACTAAGTATCCTGTGGTCTCTTGAATGAGATACTAGGACGGAAAAAGGGTATTATATAAAAAAATGAGAAAATCCAAATTAAGTCTGGAGTTCAGATAATAGTAATGTATTAATGTCAGTTTCTTAGTTTTGACAAATGTGCCATGGTTATATAAGATGTTAACAGAGGAAACGGGATGAAGTGTATATGGGAAATCTGTAATATTCTTGCAACTTTTCTGTAAATCTAAGATTTTCTAAAATAAAGTTTATTAAAAAGAAACAAATTTTACACACATACACAAACACACACACACACACACACACATACAGCAGAGAGTGCCCTTCCAAATAGCAAATTAAAAACATATTTATTTGCATTTGAACAGTACCTGACACATAGTGGGCATTCAACAAATACCAGGGGTGCCAAAAAAATGTATACACACGATTTGTATTAATCTTTTGTTACCAGTATATATTGAGTATTGAAATTTTAATACAGTTTTCCTTTCTTAAAATGTGTATACATTTTTTGGCACCCTCTGTATATGTGTGAATGAATAATAAGTGAATGAATGGATCCCTTTCCCTAGTTTAAAAAAAAAAAATTCTCGATTGTTCCTCATTATCTTAAATCTACACCCCGCCTCATTTTCAAGAGCCTCCAGAAGTTAGCCATGCTCTGTTTTCTATAGATCATCAGCATACTTCTTGTGATCAAGCCAGAGAATCTATTCACTCATGCAGCCTTCATTCCTGGCTTAGATTTGTAGACCCCTTGTGCCAAAATTGAAATGCTCTTCCAATTCATTCTACCTGTCCCAGGCTGAATCCAAGCCCCTACCCCAGCTCTAAATATTGTTCCTAAACACTCCTGTCTTTTCCTGAAGTCTTCCTTCTCTGAATTACAACTGTATACCTCTTCAGTTTAACAGGTGTATATAAAATTGATTAGCATGGTCAATTTAATATTGTATGCATTTAATTTCCCATTGGATCCAAGACATTTCGGAGAGATTTTTAGAGACAGGGAGGGATGGGAAGAAAGGATTACAAAAGGACACAAGGAAAATTTGGGGAATGATCAAAATGTTCTTTACCTTGATTACAGTGAGGGTTTAATGAATGTAGCTGTATGTTAATCATACCAAATATTACACCTTATATGTAAAATTTATTGTATGTCCATTATAGAGTGATAAAGCTGTTTAAAATGTCTATGTGATTGAATGTTTTGGTTTCTAGTTTGTTTATTTATGGTTTTATATAATTATTGTAAGATATGATTTATATTTTTTTCTTAGTTTTAGGGCAAATATACATCTCAATCAATTCTAAGCTTTGAAAATATTACACGAACACTTAAGTAAAGGTATGAATATTCTCTAATATCAAATAATTTGAGATATATTTTATCTCATCAATCTGTTAAGGACTGAAAAAGTTAAAGTCTCTTACTACTGTGCTATCCCGGTAACATTAAAATTTATTGCATGTAAAAAAAAAAATAGCAATAGCAAATCAGATCACTGCTGTGGACTTATGATACATATAATATGAATTATGTGCCCTGGAGTCACCTCTTTATCTGGCTCTTTATCCTTCACAACATCCACAAGAAACTTAACCCAAACCCTTTAACCGCTTTCTAATAACCACTCCCATTCCTCACACTCTTTTATCTGGAAATGATGACATGACTTGTGTAACTGAACTATACAAATTATTTATGACTTGTCAAGAACTGACTACATCCCCCCTTTATATGTCTTACTAACCAGCACCTGTGGCATCCATCTGAGCTCTGGATAATTGGGAAGAGGTCCCAACCTCAGAATGAAGGTGGCCCACGATCCAGCTGCAGTCTTCCCATTAGGGCGCAGTCTCTGACCAGATTCCTGCCTAGGTCCATTCCTAATTCAGTAGACCCCTGCCTTCTGCTCTACTGCTGACTTGGGTCTCTTGGTAATTTTCACTTTTTACTTATTTAACTTTTTTTAACATGTCCCACTAGAGTAATGCTTCATTAAACACTAAATCAGCTCCACCTTCTTTCCCTATGGCACCAAACTCACCTCCCTTATTCAGCCTGGTATGGTTATTAATTTACTTTCTCTCATTCCCTGCAGGAGCTCATCCACCTAACCCATTAATAATGATACTTGTAATTTTCCATTTGTATTGCCAAATAAAAATTCCACGCCTGCATTTTGATCTTCCTTTTATATCTGACATATAGCAAGATTATCCTGCTATGCAATATAGTGGATAGAGCGTCACAATTGAAGGCTGAAGAGTCTCTGAGTCCTGGTCCTGTCACTGACTAGCTGTATTATCTGGAATAACTCACAAGCTCCAGTTTCCTCATATTTCAAATGGCATTGTGAAAGTTAAAGGAAATAATGCATGTAAAATATTTTACAAACTATAAAATGCTACACAAAAAGATATTGCAAATAGGTAAGGTATATTTATTCTCAATGCAGGTATTTTTCTTTGAGCTTTTCTTAAAATTAAGCAAAATATTCTATTTCTTGGACTAAAAGCTACCAAACCTTTCCGAAACCCTCACAGTGGTTTGCTAGAGATAAAACTAGAGACAAAAATTGCCTCTCTAAATACTAGAGCTTTATGTAGGAGACGAATCTGAGAAGATATAAAACACAGGCTCACTTCAATATGGAGAAGTGGATAAAATTGAGGTACTAATCAAAATGTTTGAAGACTGTCATCCTTTTATGAATCATGCCATGTTTAAGAGCCATGTGTTCAACATCTGCAAACCAAAAGCAAATGAAAAATTCTATTAGCCTGTACCAGAAATGTGAACACTCAGCTGAAACTAAGACTATTGTGGGGGGTATAATTCAAAGTGATATCAGGTTGGAAATGATGAGTGAGGAGAAAAGGTAAAAATTATTACACAAACACAATTTATTTTAGAAAAGCATATGAGCACATGCAAGGCAGCAAAATCTAAACTTTCTCTTGGTAATTGAATAGCAGATTCAGCATAGGGTTTCAGAAGAAAATCAGAAACCAGAGTAAACCAAAGCAGTTTCATCAGTAATAATTTTCCTGATGCCCCCCAGGACAACCTAGGTATTTTCTTCTTTCTGCTCCATTTGTGCTTGCATTTACCTCCACTGTAACGAATTACTACCACAGTGTACTACAACCATCTGTGTGTATGCTTGTTTCACTTGAGCTGCCCTTTTTAAAAAGCCAAAGCAATGTCTTTTGTACTTTGCGTCCCCAGTGTCAAGCATGTCACCTGCCACATGGTGATCAATACATTGTTATGAAATGATGAAGGAAATACATTTTGGCCATTAACATGTCTGATGACTAATCTCAGATTCTTCTCAGGACAGCAAACAAAGATACACACAGTATAAAATATTGAAATATTAGTGCATGGCTTATGGAAACAGACTCATTGTTTTATTGAAACCCACCCATTTTGTGCAGTTCTAATCTAGACAGAGATTTAGGAGCCTACCATTCAGAGGGTCATAATCTGGGCAAGATCATTCACATGGTTGATTTCAATGCCAGTTACAAGGTCAGCCCCCATACGTATTAGTCAGAACAGCCAGAGAAGGTTTGGCAGGTTGCGTGCTGCACAGTTCCATGGAGCTGTGTTGTAAACACGAGATCGGACAATTAAGTTCCTGAACTCATCCTAGAGAAAGTGTTAACATACCTCATGGCTGAATATCACTACAGTCATCTTTGAAGCACTCCCCTTGGGAAGCGATGCACTGACGCCAGAGCCTAGTCCACCCTTCAAAGCAATCTTGGAACTCTTTTTCTGGAATGGCTATCAGAACTGTCAGTGTATTACCCTTGATGTCCTGAATGTCATCAAAATGTCTTCCTTTCAATATTTCCTTTATCTTCAGGTAGAGAAAGAAGTCATTGGGGGCCAGATCAGGTGAGTAGGGAGAGTGTTCCAATACGGTTATTTGTTTACTGGCTAAAAACTCCCTCACAGACAGTGCCATGTGAGCTGGTGCATTGTTGTGATGCAAGAGCCATGGATTGTTGGAGACAAGTTTAGGTCGTTTTCATCTAACTTTTTCACGCAGCCTTTTCAGCACTTCCAAATAGTAAATTTGGGTAACTGTTTGTCCAGTTGGTACAAATTCATAATGAATAATCCTTCTGATATCAAAAAAAGTTTAGCAACATCATTGCAACAAATTTGTGAACTTAATTGTCAGACCTCATATGAAGAGTCAGGTACTGCAACATGCACAACCCACACGAGAGTACTGATGTCCCGTAGCTCACTGATGATGAAATTAGCCTATCTGGCAGCCCAAATAGTTATCCCTATTTCCTCAGCAATTTCACAAATGTGTGCCTTTGTTAAAACAAAAAAGGGTTAATATTTTTGGACCACTCCACAGGTGACTATATTTCAATGACTATTAAAATCTCACATCTTATAAGTTTCCATCATGGAAAGAGCCCAGTTCTGTGGGCTGTTAATAGATATCCAATAAAAGTGGTTGAGGGGCAAATTGAGTCCAAGAACGCAGGAATAAACAAAGTTATGCTAAAATTCTTCATTTGGAATATCCCAGAAGTTTTAATGCCTGTATAAAAGACATTCTATAATAATACACAGTGTATCTCACATTTTACCCCAAACACTTTCTCAATAAACGTTTTGCAAAATTAGTGTCATTTCATGCATCACACTAAAAAACACTGCCCTACAGCACATCACCCATCCCTATTTGTCTTAGACCCTCACCTACCTGTCAGAAGCTGTGTGGCTGAGACCAGGGACCCGTATTTTAAACAAGCTCCCATAGGAGATTTTCAGGTGGCCAAATGGGACTCACATTTAGGAACAACTATACATTTTAGTCCAATGTCTCATTACCAAAAATTTCTATTCTCAGAAGTTAAATCTCTGTGGCTCATCTTTGTCAGACCCCCCAACTCTTCTCTCATGTTTATAAGCAAGTATGCAAAATAGAAAGTCTGTGATTTTTAATTCCAGATTTACTAATTTATAGGTTTAGTTTTCTGCTACTGTTAGCAAGGCTTTTCACTTGTTGAATCTAGAATTTCAATACGCATACTGATAGGGATTAAAATAGTATTAAGATGTTCAAAATGCAAATAAACACCCGGAGGCTTTTCCTCTTTGGGGTTCTTTTACCCATGCACCCACAGAATCATGGAAGATTGGAATTGAAAGGAGTGCCCCAGAGGTTATGTTATTTACCCATAGTCTAAGAGCACATGAGTGGCAAAACTGGGGCTTAAGTTCAGAGCTTTGACTCTTATTCTGGTGCTCTTTCTTCTACTCAAATCAACACAGCATCCAGAAATCTGTTCTGAACACCTAAACCTCTCACAGCTACAAATCTATTCCTTGGGCAGCCTGTATGTCTTCAAATTAGAAATAGTAATAAGAAAAGGAAAAGAGGAATTTTTGTTTTGTTTTGTTTTTTTAACAATAGCTTGAAAGACAACTACGTAAAAATGAAACAAAGACTTTAAGCTTTGTCAGATGAAATAGGACACCCCAGTATTGACCCACACCCCCATGTCTACTTCTGCATTGTCATAATTATTATCTCATACCTGGACCACAACAATAATCCTTTCATCAATCTTGTGTCCCTCCAAATTAGTTTCCAGCATGCAGAAAAAGTGAACTTTCAAAAACGGAAAACTGCTCACGTTATTTTCTTTTCTTCAACCCTCTAGTGACTCCCTATGAGTCTTTGGACCCATAACCCATAAGGCCTTTACAAAATTTTGCACCTCCAATTCTATTTCTGGCCAGTCTCTCCTTGTGCCTCCTGCTTCAGGCATACTGACTTTTTTATTTCTTAATTGTGCTATATTTTTGCCCATTTTTAGATTTTACTATATGCTTTCCCTCTGCCTAGAACATTTCCTACATCCAACCCAAACTCAACCTCTTTGTTTTAGCTAATGAAATCACCCTTTAGCTCTCAGGTTTGAAATCTATCCTGGGATGTCTTCTCTGGCCCTTATTATCAAGCTGGCTGCTTAACCACAGTGTACTTCAATTCTTTACTTACATGATTCCTTTCCTAGACTTTAGTAAGCGCCATGAAGGCACATACCTTACCAGTGGATAAATCCTCAGCCTGCCTAACACACAGTGGTCATTCAATAAATACTTATGGACAGAAGAAACAAAAGGAAAAGAGAAGGAGGGAAGGAGGCTGGGTAGGATGGAGGATGACAGAGGAGAGAAGAGGGGGAAAGAAAGCAGAAGGAAGGGAGGGAAGCATGAAAACTATCTTCACTAACACAACAGCCTTAATACAGTAGTACCCCCCCCCCTTATCTATGGGGGATATGTTCCAAGACCCCCAGTGGATGCCTGAAACCGCAAATAGTACTGAACCCTATATATGCAGTTGACCCTTGAACAACAGGGTTTTGAACTGTGAGGGTCCACTTATATACAGATCTTGTAAACAGATGGCATAAACTTATGGTATTGATACATACAGCACAGTACTGTAAATACATTTTCTCTGCCTTATGATTTTCTTAATAACATTTTCTTTACTCAAGCTTACTTTATTGTAAGAATACAGTATATAATATATATCACATACAAAATATGTGTTCATCAACTATTTATGTTACCGATAAGCCTTCCAGTCAACAGTAGGCTATTAGTAGTTACATTTTGGGGGAGTCAAAAGTTATATGCAGATTTTCACCTGCACAGAGGTCAGTGCCGCTAACCCTCGTGTTGTTCAAGAGACAACTGTATTATGTTTTTTCCTACACACACACACACACACACACACACACACACACACACACACTTTATGGCTTCACTTTGGCATACCTGAATTGCCAGCGTCACCGCTCTTGTGCTTTGGGCTGTTAGTAAGTAAAATAAGGGTTACTTGAACACAAGCACTGCAATACAGGGAAAAGTCAATCTGATAACCAAGATGGCTACTAAGTGACTACTGGGCAAGTAGTGTACACACCATGCATATACTGGACAAAGGAATGACTCAGGTCATAGGTGGTACCGAGGAGGACAAGAGATTTCAGAACGGCAAGTAATTTAAAACTTATGAATTGTTTATTTCTGGAATTTTCTATTTCATATTTTTGGGCTGCAGTTGAGCACAGGTAACTGAAACCTCAAATAAAGGGTGACTACTGTATGATTAATTCTCTTTTTATCTGGTATAATTGGGAAAGAGATTCTAATTCATGTCCATTCATTTAATTACGACACAGTTCAAGGTATAAAAATTAATAAGGATAAGGCGAATACAGATAAAACAGCATAAGAAATTTAATTGCATGGAATCTGGTACAAACTCTATATCACACAAGTAACATGAAATGAGTGAAATTTATCAGTTGCATTAACACTGAACACGCCTATGCGTGTAGCCATTCCTCCTGAAAAACCCAGCATATTCCAAACCCAGGGGCACTGCAAACCATTAAGTCATCACTGCTCAATTGTGAGCTGGGTCATGAAGACCAAACTTTGGGGTGGGGGGTGTTTTTTGAAATTGATATATGTAGAGCTAGTAGAAAAAGATTTCCCTTGCAGAGAAATAACTGAGAACTAAAATGAGAATATATATGTATTTATCTTTTCATTTTCTCACTTACTTTAATTTTGTTAGCTTAGCCAAAGGCCTTCTCAAAAATAATGCATTTCTCAACTTATTTTGCTTAACTGATGGGCTTTAAGAACATTTCTGAAACTTCACATTTTCCTACAACTTTCAGGTACAAATCCCAGCAGGGTCCAGCTGGCTCACTTGCCTTCCAAGGCAGATAAATTGAGCTGTATGTGCTTTTCCAGTGTGTGGTCTTAGATGTCTAGCATGAGACTTTCAAAATTAAAGTCCTGTCTACCGCTTATAAACATATATTGGGTCTCAGACTTCTCTTTGTAGGAATAACCGTTTATCATCAAAACCATGGAGTCATTTTTGCTGCCAAAAAAATGAGTATTGCTCTCTAACTTACAGAAGTATTATTTCTTTAATAGAAGCTTTAATTGAGCAGTGATGACTTAATGGTTTGCAGTGCCCCTGGGTTTGGAATATGCTGGGTTTTTCAGGAGGAATGGCTACAAGCATAGGCGTGTTCAGTGTTAATGCAACTGATAAATTTCACTCATTTCATGTTACTTGTGTGATATAGGGTTTGTACCCGATTCCATGCAATTAAATTTCTTATGCTGTTTTTTCTGTATTCGCCTTATCCTTATTAATTTTTATACCTTGAACTATGTCGTAATTAAATGAATGGACATGAATTAGAATCTCTTTCCCAATTATACCAGATAAAAAGAGAATTAATCATACAGTAGTCACCCTTTATTTGAGGTTTCAGTTACCTGTGCTCAACTGCAGCCCAAAAATATGAAATAGAAAATTCCAGAAATAAACAATTCATAAGTTTTAAATTACTTGCCGTTCTGAAATCTCTTGTCCTGCTCGGTACCACCTAGGACCTGAGTCATTCCTTTGTCCAGTATATGCGTGGTGTGTACATTACTTGCCCAGTAGTCACTTAGCAGCCATCTTGGTTGTCAAATTGACTTTTCCCTGTATTGCCTTGCTTGTGTTCAAGTAACCTTTATAAATTCTTATAGCTGGAAGCAATCTCAGAAATAATTTAGTGTAAGTTCTCATTTTATAGATTAGATTAGAGAAACTGAAGCCAAAAGACATCACACAATCTGAGTAAGGTCACAGTGTGAGATATTGGTACAATGAGTATCAGAACCCCAAACCCCTGATTCAGAAGCTATTTTTCTAATGCCAAGTCACTCTACTGAACACCCATACTTTTTTATTCGGTACTTTTTTTTTTTTCCCAAAGCAAATACATCACTTTCTATTTGAGCTTGTAGACATCTAAAACCCCCAGATGGTTTCATATCCACTGCCTCCAAGGCAAATCACCCACATCCTGAGTTCATGTAATGCATTATTTTTACTCTAAATGAAGAACTTTATTTATATCCATGTTATATTTTATCTTGGTGCTTTCAGCTCATTGTTCCCTCCTTTGGAGATAAATATGAATTTGGATCGCATTCATGGCATCAGCTAATCCTTCCAGGTCTGAATCACCTAGGAATCTAAAGAGCATGCCTTCCATGTTTTCATCCAGGTAACAGAAAAGACACTGAATAGAGAGTATAGAACTACAGCCAGCCAGTCTTCCAGGAAGCTTGATGGTTATTTATCAAAACCTAGTTCATGTGGTTGTACAGCAGGCACTGAAGTCACCTAAAGATTTTTATTCAACCCAATTCATTTCTAGCCTATTTGTAATTCTGTAATATACACAATTGCATTGACAATATATAAAGACTTCTAGAAAAGCTTGTTGAAAATAAAGTCTCATATTTCTAGCATATTTTATAGTTGACAAAGTACTTTTATATACATGATTTCATCTGTAAGTTAGTGAAAGTAAATGAGTTGAGGATTAATATTTCTGTTTTGTAGATTAGGAAACTAAGTTTCAGACATGTTAATGGATTTATCCACCATCAGCTAGCTAACAAGTATTGAAGCAGAGTGTCCCCATACACTTATTCCAGCATTTTTTATGCTATTTTATTTGAATAGCATAGGTAACTGTGAAATACATGGCTGACATGAATTTCAAGGCACTGTACTATAAAATCTCAAGTGCACAATATATCTTATGTTCTTAACACCATGAAAGCCCACGTGGAGAGAGATATCTTTTAGAAGACCTCCATGTTTTCTTCTCAAGATGAACTCTGTAGGATTTCACAAATCCTGTTTCAAATATTTACCATAAACACATAAGCGCGCACACACACACACACACACACACACACACACACACACACTAGACCAGTTTGGTTATTTTCTATTTTGAGTACCTAAGATAGCCCACTCACCCTGCTTTTTGCTCCAGTTAGTATGCCTTTATAATCAAGAAAAAGGTCCTAGTTGTCAGGTCAAGAGTTACTGGGGAGCCACCTTACCAAACACCATCAACAGAATGTATTATCTCCCCAGTACTTCTGTTATTTAAATGACACATACACTCAACTTCTTGGTATCTCCCAAGTTTCCAAGGAGAGAATATCAAGCAAAATTCCAAGGTCTGCAGACAATCCCCAATTTTTCTTGCCTCCTAAAGTCTGGCTAATAACCAACTTGTTCACCTACTATTGTATACTTGCATTCTACACTCAGGTTAGCTGTTACAGTAAGTCCATGGCTGACATGAATTTCACGGCACTGTACTATAAAATCTCAAGTACATAATATATCTTATTTTCTTAACACCATGAAAGCCCACAGGGAAAGAGATACCTTTTAGAAGACCTCCATGTTTTCTTCTCAAGATGCCATTTTGAGTGTCAACTTCCACAGATATATAAGGACTATATACATATACCACAAGCCAGATATTACATCTTAAGGATCCACTCTGTATCCCGACCATGCTGGGTATTATAAGGAATGCAAATAATACTGCACAGTTAAATAGCATTTTAGAGTTTACAAAACACTTTCATAGATACCATCGTGATCCTCACACCAGTCAAATGAAATAACAGTACAGATGCTGTTATTTCCATGTTATAGATGAGAAAGTGAGACCCAGCACATTAAATGACCTGCCCAAAGTCACAGAACTACTGACAAACCAAGACAGGTCTTAAACTAAAGTCTTCTCACTCAAATTTAGTGGGGAACCTAACAAGCAATTCAAAGATGTGATTTTAAAGAAATGAAACAGTCAGATAACAATATTAGCCACCCATGTTCAAATGGTGCATTAAAGAGTTCAGTAACAAAATGTAGACATCTATTTGATCTCAACAATAAGATGTGCAATGCCTCCTAGAGCTGTCATGACAACCTTTTAACCCCAATCTATAATTCAAACCAGTAAACACTTTAAACAATGCTTTTCGTGCATTGGGAAGAGTTTCTATTTTGCTATAGAGAGTAAAATAATAAAAAGATGAAACTCAGGTAGATTAAGTTATTTAGTCAAAGGAAATAAATTCCATTCAAAAAGGGGGGGGGGGGAATACAGTCTTCTAGTAAGTGATCCCGATGGCAGCAAAAGCTATGAATCATCAAGTCACAAACACTGCAGTGAGGAAACAGCTGAGTTTCATCTGATACAATATCACAGTGCCAAAGTTGTAAAAACTTAGTAGGAGTATGAAGAAAAATAAAATGCATTATGACTCTGAATAATATCTTGACAGGGAATGGAAGACTCAGCAGCTTCCTGCAGATTAGAAATCATGCCCCATATGATGTGGGTTGTACCTTCTCTGAGGAGAAATCACAGCCAAGCTGAATGTAAAACAGGGAAGAACAAAAGCTGAAAAGCCGAAACTCACACAAAAGCAGATCATTCAAAAGATGTTCTAGAGCATCAGTTCTCCAAGAGTGGTCCCTGGACCAGCAGCCTCAGTGTCACCTGGAAAGTTGTTTAAAAAGCAAATTCTCAGGTCCTATCCAAACCTATCAAAGCAGAAACTCTAGGGGTGGGGCCCAGTAATCTGTGTTTTAACCAGCCCTCCAGGGGATTCTGACTTTTAGCCCAGTGGAGAACATGGGAGTCCAGTCACCATACTTACCCACATCACTTACATTTTGGCAGTGCTTTCAGCTGAAGAATGTGAGCGTTAGATGATGAGTGGTGTTTTTCCATCTGCTATGAGCCCTGGGAATGATACAGTTTTGACACATCCCCACCACCCACTGTGGGTGCTATAAATAACGGCCACGTTTGGCATTATTCTCTGAAAGCTTGGTGAGTGCAATGAGACAGGTATGAGATAATTAATCATTCAATTATGGTTAGCATACAGTTAATTAAACATAATGTACTCCTTCTCAATCATTTAGTCCTTAGAGCAGTGGTTATCGCAATTTTGCGTACATCAGATTCACCTGAGTGGAAGGGCTTGTTAAAACATTCCTGAGTCTCACCCACCCCTGGAGTTTCTACTCAGTAGGATAGGGGTGGGGCCAGATAGTTTTTATTTCTAACATGTTCCCAGATGATGCTGATACTGCTGGTCCAAGAACCATACTTTGAGAATGCATGTGCTGGAGAACAAATTTTTAAAAATCGGTGTTTTAGGTATACTGGCCCAGTGATGTGCGGTAAATGTTTAACAACTGGCTCTCCAGGGCAGGAAAAAAAAACCAAAAACAATTATCTGTATCATTTGCCAACGTTCGAGTATAGGTACTTCAACCATGGCTCATATCAAGCTACTAATGTGATGTCACTGAGCTCAGAGTTAGAAAGAGTTGTGCACACTTACAGCAGCCAGCTCCAGTGCACGACTGTAGCCACCTCACAGCCTTGGTATGTGTACAACTATAACACTATGCTGCTTAAATTCCACAGTGCCTCAAGGAATGAAGTCGCTGAGTCAAATAGATATTCCATATTAATTCTGCTTCATTCTTTGGTGAGTCACTGACTCTAACACAAGAGTGATGTAAAGATCCATTTCTCACAACAAAACAGAGTAAATTTCCGATACGGTTATGCATCATCTTAAGTATTCAACACTCAGAACTTGATTTGGGAAACGCCTTAGCAGGGAACTGCCCACTAGAAAATAGGGGTAGTATAAAAGTAAATGGAAAAATATAAAAGTCATATTGCCAGGTACTGCAGTGGGTTTCTAAAGTAAAATAGAGGTGATTCCATTTCAGAAAGAGTTCAGTTATCAAACATAGTCAAACCACTATGCAAATAACCCACTTCCTTTTTAAATATGGAATAATTGCTCCTAGAGTGAAACACTCAAAATATTAAGTTTTTTTCTAGTCAAGATGGCAAAGTAGGTAATCACTATGCTTACCTCCTCTCGGGACCACATTAATTACAACTAAACCACAAAACCATCACTGAGAATCACCTAAAGTCTGGCTGAACCTTAGCCCTACAACTACGCACATACAGAAGAAGCCACCTCCAGACTGGTAGGAGGGGCAGAGATGCAAAACGGGCTGTTCTAACAGCCATGTGTGACCATTAAAAATCAGGAGGGATATCTAGGCTGTGGAGGTCCCCGCTGAGGAGTGAGGGGTCCCAGCCCCTACTCAGCCCAGAGTTTCAGTGCCCGGGAGAGGACTCCCCATAATTTCTAGCTGTGAAAACCAGCAGAGTTTGTGGCTGAGTGAGATGGAGGGCTGCTACACTCCCAGGTGCTCCTCTTTAAGGGACCACACATGGATTTACTCGCTGATGAACTCACTTGCTCTCGCTCTGAGCTCCAGCACAGCAGCTTGAAAGGTGCCATGGACATATGGGGAGGAAGTGAATAGTCTAGCCTCAGGGTGAGGGCTGGAGAGGCAGCTTTCTCCCTGATGGAGGAGGTAGCAGAAGCCATTGTTTCTTTGTTGAACCCTCGCCCTCCCAGGGTGCAGATGCATGCAGACACCAATCTGAGGCTCCATCAACCTGGCTATCACCTTTCATCTGCCCCATCCTACTGATTCCCTGAGACCACGCCCCACCCAACTTTCAGTCACACCCAAGCCCCTTCCAGAGGATTTTCCATATAAATGGCTTGCCTTGGCTCAGGCTGCAGACATTCCTAAAATTTCTAAAAGGTTCACAAAAGCCAAACAAGCAGTATCTGGCTTCAGCATTTTCCATGCCTCTGGCTGAGCAGCCTTAAGTCCAGCATGAGCAACAGCCAGCCTTGATGTATATCTTGACCTCTCAAGGCTCCTCCAAGCACAGGGTGGGCAACAGCCATCTCTGGATTGCTTTGTGGCTCATGGCAAGTGACCCCAGGCAGGGCACAGATTGTGGCTGAATTTGGCCTGCAGGGGTCCCCTCCCAGGATGCTCCAGGGCTTGCAGGCCCAGTGGCCAGCTTCAGACTGGGTCAAAGCATCACCGGGCCACCTTCATGGATGATACACCCAAAGGGTAAACTGGGCAGGCAACAGAGCCCTGCTAAAGTGAACCCTGCTCTGTAGGGTTAGCTCCTGCACCACCGCTCCCCCACTGCAGTCGCAGCCTGTCCTCACAGCCAATCAATTTAAGGGTCAATTCCTCTCATTGATGTGCAAACAGCAATCAAGTCTCAACTACAATGGGGAGAACACAAAAACCACACAAAGGAAACACCTAGAGCACCTGGCTCTGGTGGCCAAGGAGACTGCAGCACTGGGTCCCACAGCACACCTACTACATAAAGCCACTCTACTAAGACCAGGAGGGTATAGCAGTCATAGGTAATACATAGAACAAACACAGGGAGGCAGACAATCTGGGGAGACAGAGAAACATTTCCCAAATGAAAGAACAGGACAAAGCTCCAGAAAAATAACAAAACAAAATTAAGACCAGCAATCTACCAGATTCAGAGTTCCAAACACTGGTTATTAGGATGTTCAATGATTTCAGGAAGAATTTCAACAAAGAGATAGGAAATTGGAGATAGAAAACATAAAAAAGAACCAGTCAGAAATAAAGAATACAATAACTGAAATGAAGAATACATAAGAGGAAATCAACAGTAGATTAGATGAAGCAGAGGATCAAATCAGCTATGTACAAGATAAGGTAACAAAAAACAATCAATCAGAACATCAAAAAGAAAAAAAGATTTAAAAAAAAAAATCAGAGAGTTTAAGGGGCCTCTGGGACAACATCAAGAGTACCAACATTTGCATCACTGGGGTACCAGAAGGAGAAGAGAGGGAGCGAGGAATTAAAAAGCTATTTGAAGAAATGACTGAAAACTTTCCTAACCTGGTGAAGGAAGTGTACATTTGAGCCCAGGAAGCACAGAGTCCCAAACAAGATGAACCCAAAGAGGCCAACACCAAGACACAGCATAATTAAAATGCCAAAGGTTAAAGACAAAGAGAGAATTTTAAAAGCAGAAGAGAAAAGCAGTTAGCTACCTACAGGGGAGCTCCTTTAAGACTATCAGCTGATTTCTCAACAGAAACATTGCAGGCCAGAAGGGATTGGCAGGAAATACTCAAAGTGATGAAAAGCAAGGGCCTACAACCAAGATTACTCTACCCAGCAAAGCTATCATTTAGAATCAAAGGACACATAAAGAGCTTCCCAGACAAGAAAATGCTAAAGGAGTTCATCACCACCAAACCCGTATTACAAGGAATGTTAGAGGGACTTCTTTAAGATGAAAAAAAAAAATCAGAAATATGAATAATAAAATGGCAATAACTCTAACATATCTATCAATAATTACTTTCAATGTAAATGGGTTAAATGCTCCAATCAAAACATGGTGGCTGAATGGATAAGAAAACAAGACCCTTACATATGCTGCCTGCAAGGGACTCACCAGATCAAGAGATACACACAGAATAAAAGTAAAGGGCTGGGATAAAGATATTTCATGAAAATGGAAACAAACAAAAAAGCTGTGGTAGCAATACTTATACCAGACAAAATAGACTTTAAAACAAGGCTATAACTAGTGACAAAAAAGGACCCTGTAATCCTAATTCTGGGTAATTATCCGAAGAAACCCAAAACCCTACTTTGGAGGGACATGTGCTTCCATACGTTCATCACAGCATTGTTTACAATGGCCAAGATGTGGAGGCAGCCTGGGTTTCCGTTGATGGATGAACGGATAAAGAGGAGATGGTACATATAGACAACGAAATATTCCTCAGCCATGGAAGGGAATGGGTTGTTGCCATCTGTGGTGGCATGGATGGACCTCGAGGGTATTGTACTGTGTGAAGTATGTCAGAAAGCAAAAGACAGATGCATGTGATTTCATTTATATGTGGAATCTAAAGAACAAAACAAACGAACAAAACAGATAGATACAGAGAACATTTTGATGGTTGCCAGTTGGAGGGAGGTTTGGGGATGGGTGAAAAGGAGAAAGAGATTAAGAAGTACAAATTTGTTGTTACAAAGTAGTCATGGGGATGTAGTGTATGGTATAAGGAATATAATCAATGATATGGTAATAACTATGTATAGTGTCTGGTGGGTACTAGACTGGTCAGGGGGATCACTTCTTAAATTATATAAATGTCTAACACAATGCTGTACACCAGAAATTAATATAAAATAATATTGAATGTCAAGTATAATTGAAAACTTAAAATAGGGGGGAAAAGGTGAAGGAGAATAAGAGGTCCAAATTTTCAGGTATAAAACAAATAAGTCATGGGGATGTAATGTACATCATTGGGAATACAGTCAGTGATAGCACTGTGCAGTTTCAGATGGTTTCTGGACTTATGGTGATCATTTCTTTAGGTATATAAATACTAAATAACTATTGTGCACACCTTAAACTAATATAATATTGTATGTTAGCTATATTTTAATAAAAATCTTAAATAAAAAAAGAAAACTTAAAGAACATCCAGTACGAAAAGATTAAAAGAAAAGAGTGATATTCTGCTTTCTTTTCCTTTTGAACCTCCACTTAATATACATTCTGGGAAAAATTCTTTGTTGGTTCCATGAAATCATGGCATCCTCCCCACTCCTACATAGCCTTTTTTAATGTAATTTATGCTTTTCCAATAGACCAATATTCTAGTTTGGTCAGTAATCCTGGTCAGAATCTTGATTCACACACTGGTTAACCAGCCCCAAAGTAATCCAAATGTGACCATAGCAGTGAAGTATGCCCAGGGTCTTTCTTGATTTGTGAAGGTATACGGAGAAGGTTTCTCTGATCAACATGCAGAGAAAATGTGGAACAGCAAACCAGATGCCTTTAAAAGAGTGCTTTTCTTCAAATCTACTTATCTACAGATTCTCCTGACCATGAGTCCCAGTTAAAACTTTTGTGGAATATGTGATATCTGGAAGTTTTACCATTATGAATAACCATTAAAAGCCTTTGGGATAAGGGCAAAAATGACACCCAATTTGAATCATAATTTTATCCATTACTGATGAAAGTAATTACTTTTGACCCACTTTTTTTTTTTTTTTTTTTTTTTTTTATCTAATACTAAGGAACAAAGATAGTTGGTCCAATTGCCAACCCCAGACTTCCTGAGCTCTCAGCCACCCATTTCCCCACGCTGCTATTAGCAAGCAGTGCCCTTCTCTGCCTAAAGAGCTTAACCTACATAGAGTTCACTTGGAATCATTCAGCACAGCTCTGTAATTCCATACTCGTAAAGTCTCTCTGTTGTTGGACCACAGCCAGACCAAAATTAAAGCATTTCCTCTTCGATTTTGCCAACTGCAAGAAATCATTCGCTTAAAGCTTGATGACAATGATTCAAGAAGCAGTTTTGTAAAATGTGCTTCCTGTCAGCAGCCCACACTAAGTTTCCATTCTCTCTAACCCCCTCCTCTCTGTTTCCCAAATATTTAGAAAAATCTAAATTCTGAGTACTTAGCCCTTTTGGTAGACCCATTTAGTTGAAATAGTCCCTGGATTCCAATGCACATATCATGTGCGTACCGTGTTCCCAAGGACGGAAACAAACAGGAAGGTCTGCTAACCTCCCTGACTCTCTGCTTCCACTTATCCATGGTTCTGATTAGATTCCTCCTTAGTCATAGATTTTAAACCCACATGAGTCATTCCTTTCCTTAATCCAAACCCCAATGACAGTACAAGTCTAAGTCTAAAGGGTCTTCATTATTCTCCTCCTCTATCGTTCATTGTATTAGCAAGGGCAATAATATGTTTTGAAAAAGACACCACAGAGTAAATAAGACCTAAGTGTTCACTTTTATGTAGCGATTCTGGGATAAAACTCAAAAGTTACAAAGTATTTTATGATGCATGTCTTAAAAGAATACACAGCAGGCCAAGAACCATGGACTAGAGGGAGTGAAGCCGTTCGTCACTTATAAGAGCATGCAGCACAGTGGAGATCATAGAGATTCATGTTTCCTAAAGCTCAGAACACATTGAGTTAACGTTCGGTGATTCAAGTGTTAGCAATTTTGCTCTAATAATTATGTGTTTAGACCCTACAATTCAATAATAAATAGTGTCTATTATTAGTACTATTGTTATTGTAAAAATGTTCTTTTGTCTTCTAGAAACTAATTCTTTAAGAAAACTACTAATCCTTGGATAGCAAATAGGTTTCAATGTGCATTAACAGTACTCAAAGATAAACAGTGGATGCCCAGAGACCGATGTAGGGGCAGATGTTGAAACAATGTCTAAATTCAGTAAGAAAAAAAAATGCTTTCATCATTTACAAATAATTACCATAGGTTTGGGTGGCATATCTGCCCAAACCTATGATAATTATGCATTTGCCCCTCTCCTGCACGTCCTCAGTACTAGACTTTAAGGTTCTCTAGAAGAGGAAACGTGTATTCTCATACATATATGCATGTGTGTGCTGGTGTGTTTTATTGTGCTGTATTGTCAATCCTTGGTGCATAGAACCTACTTGGTAAATTTTAGTTAAATTGAATGGATGGATTACAAGTATTAAAGTGGAGCTGAACAAACCCTGGACAAAATGCAAGAAGTCTATTTTTTGGAGCCAGTTGGTAAAAGCAAGTATCTGTAACCTCACACAAATCAGTGAATTAGCCCAGGCAGGTGTTTGTAAAAAGTTGGACAGGATGACCTCTAAGTCCTTTTGCAGCTCCAAAATTTATTGTTTCCTTGTCCCTTCCTTTTCATTTGGGGAAGACATTTGTGACCTATGTTATCAATATATGTCAATACATTCACACGTAAAAAAAGAAAAATAGGATCAAGGGTAAGCCCTGAAAAGGTTTGAAGTTTAAAATAACTGAAAATTGTGAAAATACCTGTGACAATCCTATAGGGTCACAGAAAATTTTAAAGGAGAGTCTGGACCTTGGTTTCCTTTGTAGAGCTGAGTCTCTCAAATTTAATTCTCTGCATTCTGTGACATATATCAATGATCACTACTAATGTTTGAGCTACAGGTTTATACTGGTGGTTGGAAAGGTAGAGATAGGGCAGCTGTCCTAAACATGACTAGAAAGGAGCGCATAACCTAGAAGATGAAAAAAGGAAAGATAAAAGGTCTACTTATCAGATGACATATGATACTGATATGACTATTTTACAGAAAAGACATAAAAATGTACAGAATTACTAAACATGCAATCCAGTGAAATGCAACCCAATAAATGTCTTATCAAAGCAAAAAGACACAAAGACATCATAATAATTTTTCATGCATGCTGACTATCCAGGCTAAAATCCAAAGCAATACTTAATGTCTATAAAAAATGTACGTAGACAACTGTTTCATGATACTTATACAACAAAAAGTGTGAGAAGTGAAAGCATTTAGGGTGAATCGTCAGTTGTCAATCTCCTAATTTCCTCAAAAATCTCAAAAAAGAACATTCAGGAAAGCACTAACTGGAAAAGCAAAATGAAGAGATATACGGACAGAGAAAGAGAACAACTTATAATGCAGATATCTTACACATATAAATAAACACAAAAGTATGCTCTTCTGTCTTAAAATGTCATAGACTATATTCCTCAGTGACGATCTCCTGGATTTTGAAGACTGCAGCTCTCATCATGAATCTGGAGTTGCCCCATCCATGATTGTCTGGTAATTTAGATGTTCCAAGTATCTAATTTTTGGTGGTAGTTGTTTATCTATTAATTAAGAAATTCTAGCAATGGAAATCCCTGAAGTCATTTGAATAAAAAAGTTTTATGTTGCTTTAAAAATTATCCCAAATAGACCAAGTGTTGACTACTTGGGAAGCTAAAGCTAAAGAATTACTTAAATAACGTTCTGGCTACACTGCTATGATTCATCCTGAAATGGAAGAAGCCCTCATTGACCAACAAGTGGTAAATGATCCCAGACCTGAGTGGACCAATGGAATCAGATGGAATATAATTCAACTGGTATTTCCTTCCATTCCTTTGCTGTTATAGACAAGGTCAGGCCCACTCTGGCTTACCATTAAGGATTTAGGTTCTACATTCCCTCTTCCAGGAAGCCATCCTTCACTGATACTCACCAGCCTGGGTTGGGAGCCCTTCCTCAGTACTACCTCGCACTCTGCAGATCCTTCTCATACCGCCTGTATTTTATTGGCTTTCTAGTCCCAGGACCTGGCACATTCCAAATACAAATAGAGAAACAAATTTAAAAAAAATAATACTAATCAAGGGTGAATGAAGGAAGTCTTGAGTGTAGTGTGCCAAAATATTTACACAATAGCAGTACTCTACTTTCACTGAAATCATGAATTATAAATTCTAATTTATCTCCTTTCAATGTAGAATTACCTAAGGTCCTTATATGAAATTAATAGTTAAGGCTGTTATTTTTCATTAAGATTAAAATATATTTTCATCTTCACTAACTTGTTCTCATTCTCTCTCTCTCTCTCTCTCTCTCTCTCTCTCTCTCTCTCTTATTTCTCTCTTTTATTTTTTAACTTACAGTACTCGTTTGATTCTCACAAAACACAGAATTAAGACTCAGGGACACCCGAAGAGAACACTGGCTTGACACATGACGAGCCATAGGCACCATATAATAAATCAATTCCTTCCTCATCTGTAAAATGACAGACCTGGAATAACTGATCCAAAAGGATGGTTTCTTCCCAGCTATATAATTCTACAGTCCTGTACAGTTATTTGGAAGTACAATAGCTATTCAAGAAACCACATTAATTTGAACTATAATAACTCAGAATCAGTCAAAATGTTGACTGAAGTAATTAAGCTTATTGTATTATTTTTTGTTTGCTTGTTTCCTCTCATAAAAAGAAAATGAGGCAGGCTAAATAAATTAACCACATAATGGAAAAGGTTGAGGGCACCACTACTCTGCTAAGAATGCAAACTCGTATTTAATTGCTTTAGAAGTGTGTATTTACTTACAAGCAATATAATTGCAATATGTGTAGGGCTGACACTATTCCGAATAGTACTTTGACAAGCTAATTAGAGATCATCTATGTATTAATTAAAACTCCACTAGACAATGTCTGAGTAGTTATAATAGTTGTTAATATATGTTCTTAAAAGGATAAAAACTAAAGCAATTATTCAATTTAATTAATTTTCCTTCCAATTCATTTAAATTAGGGATGTATGACTCGTATGTTTATGTTAAAGAAATTATAAATTACAAAGAATTTTGACAGAATGTCCATTATATTCATATTTCAGGATTGCAATAAGAAGAGCATTAGACAGGCAATCCTTATTTCCCAGAGGGTAATAATAGCTCAACAAAATGGGCACTTGTCATGAGTTAAGTCAGTCAACACAAATCCATTAATAGTAATTTGATAAGCTGAAACATTCTTTATGTAATGAGTGAATAAAGAATTTCAAATCAATAATCACGTACCGAGGGCTAACATCTGCTAGGTCCTGTGGTAGCACAATGTAAGACAAATACATACGAGGTCGGATAATTAAGTTTGCGAACTTATCCTGGAAAAAGTGCTACATACCTCATTGCTGAATATCACTATAGTCACCTTTGAAGCACTCCCCTTGGGAAGCTATGCACTGACACCAGCCCCTAGTCCACCCGTCAAAGCAATTTTGGAACTCTTTTTCTGGATTGGCCATCAGAGCTGTCGTCGTATTACCCTTGATGTCCTGACTGTCATAAAAATGTCTTCCTTTCAATATTTCCTTTATCTTTGGGTAAATAAAAAAGTTATGGAGGGCCAGATCAGGTGAGTAGGGAGGGTCTTCCAATACAGTTATTTGTTTACTGGCTAAAAACTCTCTCACAGACAGTGCTGTGTGAACCGGTGCATTGTTTTGATGTAAGAGTCATGGATTGTTGGTGAAAAGTTCAGGTTGTTTTCATCTAACTTTTTCACACAGCCTTTTCAGCACTTCCAAATAGTAAACTTGGTTAACTGTTTGTCTAGTTGGTACAAATTCATAATGAATAATCCCTCTGATATCAAAAAGGGCTAGCAACATCATTGCAACAAGTTCAGAAACTTAATTGTCAGACTTCATAGATAATTATTTTGGAATTTACAATTAGGTGGTTACACAAGCAAATGTAAAGTATGATAATTGAATTTTCATATGAGATAAGAAAAAAAGCTCTATGAGCCTCAAAGTTAGGAAAGATTATTCTTCTCTGCCAAAGGAGAGGAGGGAAACCATTTTTTATTGCCATATGCCAACCTGTTCTATGAGTTTTTCACATCCTACTTTCTTATTCTGAACATCAACCCTTCAAATATATTAGTGTTGGAATAAAGAATAGGTGTAAGATACAATCAGATGGAAAGAATGACAATAAAAAGGAGAAACAGAAATAGCTGTCTAACAATAGGGGGCAGGAATAAGGAATAGGCGTAAGTAATCAGGAAGGAACTGATTTGAAAGTTTAACTAAGAATGTCCGGTATCGAGAAATGGAGGAGAACAGAATCACATGAGGACTAGATGAAAATTTGCTCAAATCTAAATTTGTCAGTGTGGCTGCAAAGCAAGTACAGAACTTACTTGGCTTTTCTCATTAGAGCCTATAGGTGAGCAGAATGATACATGAATATATAGAGTCCTGTATGATTGATGGGAAGGGGGTTCAAAAGCTATGATTAGTAGATCTAATTGGAAGTTTGAAGTAACATAGGATCATTGTCATGTTTTTATTCTGAGTAGAAGTTTTATATTATGGCTAAGGGCATCAAACACTAGGGGATTGCTTTTTAGGGCTGACCCATTGGAAGCCTACTGGGTGGGAGGGGTAGAAGATGACCCCTGTATCAAAGAGGTGAAAACGTTAAGGTTGAAGAGACCTAAACATGATTGAAGTGGTCTGCCCTAAGAGAATTTGCTATGGTTGGCCCAAAACAACAGAAGGGCTTGGCAAAGGTGGAGGAGCAAGCTGAGTTGCCATTCACTGCTTTGTGGTAGCAGGTGTTGACGCTATGACTAAAGCAAGAGCTCATGAGTGAGAAGCTAGAAAAATCTGGTGCCAAGAGCCCTGTCATGGCTGGGTATTTCTCTCCTAGACTAAACAGACTGGGATTTCCAAAGTGGGAACTGTGTATCCCAGACAGAGATAGCAGTCAGTAAACCATTGTCCTTTGTAGAAGATGAGATGTGTTTAATCTAGCCCTAATGAGGTGGTGAAACAGAAAATAAAAGGTAAGCTATCCCTTGGAAGAAATGGAAAGAGAGTTCAATAACTGATATCCTCACTTTACAAATTAAACAAACAAACAAAGCTCAGAGGGGTTAAAGGGCTCAAGATCACAGGATGATCAGAAGTTCTTAGTATTCAAATCCAGACCCTTTCATTCCAAAGTCCATGTTCCTTCCACTACTAACTACATACTCCTTTACAGAACAGGTAGAATTTGAAATGATGCCCTGGATGGCATTTGCTTAGATGTAAAGACATCAAGGCATAAGAATCAGGAGCAAAAGATGGGACAGAAGAGGTGAAATAGTGGCTGATAAACATAACATTTGTTTTCAGGAGTACACTGCACTTTGTGACACATCACTCAAATAGATGATGAGATTAATCTATGAAGATGGATTTCTTTGCAAGGAAAGAGCTCATAGGGAAGAGCAGACGGCTGAGGATGTAGAGAAAGGACGTGTCTACAAGAAGACAGAAAGAGGTCAATAAAGGAGACAAGGGAGGAACTTTTCAGAACGGGAAGAGCATCTTGATGAGGCAGTATCACAGGAACCAAAGGAGACAGAATGGGGCATGTTATTAAAATGCCTAACATCATAGTCAGGAAATTACTTACTAATAGAGAAGGGTATGACCCTTTTACTTGTCTGTGTTCTTTTCAACCATCCAGGTCTCCAGGCAATTTTCTTTTTCATTCCCCTCTCATTACATGGATCACTTCTGGAATGTTGATTTGGTAGGGAAGGGCATGCAGTATTTAGTAGCATTTTGATTTAGAAAGAGAACCTGAAATATTGTATTTTCACGAGTGGAGGACAAAGCATAAGAGAACAGATTGTTTGTTTATTTGTTTGATAAATGATTGATACCAAATAGAACATTTATATAGAAGAACAATAATGCCTGCAAATCTCTGGTGAGCACTACTTTGGCCCTTGTCAGGAAATATCAAGCTTGTATAGTTGAGTAGCAATATCTCCAACTACCATTGGTTTGAATTTAGGTATAAACTCTTCTAATAAGATTTCTTCTAAATAAGAATCTACTATACACTCGAGTTACAGTGCTCTAAGAAATTACGGCTCTTCCTAAGCTTAGTCCCAATCACTACCCTTGTTCTTTGTTAGTAGTTTATGGTTTTTCCAAATAATATTCATTAGGTAACTCAATTAAAAGGTATGGTTCTGTCCCCTGGTATTCTTAGTATACCTGAGTGAAAGTAGTATATCCTTTTCTTGCTGCTGTTTAACACTAGTCATTTCTCTGGTAACACGCTAGCCTATTGATTGATGAAGGCTTGTAAAATTAACGGCTGGGAAAGCCACTTAGCCTTGTAGTATTCAATGAAATCCCCAGAGTTCTCTGGACCTTGTTTGCAAATCATTGTCTTTATGTCACTTGCTTTTACAAAAATGCAACAGTTTCTTGTTTAAACCTTGGAAATTTGTTTCATATGAAGGTTTATCTTCATCTCTGTGATTGGCTAGTCCTTTGTGGAATCTTCAGAAAGATTTATATTGAGGAGTCAGTAGCTTAAGAGGTATGAAGAAATTATTTCATGAATCAAACCATGTGTGTCAGTGGAAACATTCTCATGCTGTTCCTTTTCATTACATTGTAGAGTTGATGATTTACAATGTAATTCCCCCCTCTCTCTAGTAGTGAACAGAGACTAAATTGATATTCTCTCTCAAACAGTTTGCAATATTTGTTTAAAATCTACTATGGTTCTAACATCTTAAAGAGTCAAATTTCCACCCTCCTAATTGCTATGTTTGATTCATAATAAATCTGGCTTAAAATAGTAAGAATGTTGTGTGCTGGAAAGGAGTGGAGCAAGAACTAGAAAAGCTTTTAAAGACAGTGTTTACAGGCTGTCGTGCGGGAGACCCTGCTCGCTGCGCCATTTGTCGTGCGGGAGACCCTGCTCGCTGCGCCATTTGTCGTGCGCGGAGGCCTTCTCGCCGCGCCATCTTTCAGGCGGGGCGGCCTGCGGGATCTCTGCTCCCGCTCCCCACACAAGAACGCAGGATATGGTGAGGCTGAAAAGGAACACCCACGGAGCCATAGGTAGGGGAGTCATACCACTATGGTCTCACTGGAGGTTGGGCCCACCGGACGCGTGACCTGCCGTCCGCCTTTCCGCCAACCGACTGACTCTTCTCCACTCTCTCCTCTGTTCCTCTCTCTCGGCTCTCCTCTTCCACTCTCCTCGGCTCTCCTCGGCTCTGCTCGGCAATCCTTCGTAGCCGCAGCAGTTATACCAGCGGCCAATCGGCTAACCGGCCACAGCTGGCCAATCAGCCACAGCCGACGGCCATTCACCACCCGAGCCAGCACCCTTCCACGTGAGGCCGAGAGCCTGTAAACTACTTTCTGGGGCTCTGTCCCCACACAGGCATTTTGTGGAACCAAGAAATATGCAAGTCTAAGTAACATAAACAATTTGTAATTAAGGAGACAAATTAATGTACAAATTATAGTGCCCTGTGTAATTTAAAAGAAAAAGGGATCCATACAAACACTAAGAACATTTCCTTTAAGAAATAAAACTTGAGCTGTGATATGAAAAATGAGTAATGTTTCCACTGACACAGAAAAGTAAGGGATGCCATACTAGACAATCAGAAGAAAAGAAATAAAAATGTGGAGTGGGTATGACCTATATGTGAAATGAAGAATATGCTATAATTACTAATACGCTCTTTTAATAGCTACTAGATCAAAATTATTACTTTTGCAGCTTAGATGTTCTTTAGTTATGTGCTTGATGTATCATTTTCTGATAAAGCATGCTAAAAATATCCCAGTCTGATGGGTTATCATCTATTTCTCCTTTTAACTGTCAATTTTTGCTTTATATATTTTGAAGATACAAGTTTATCAGTATCAAATCTTTCTGATGGATTTTTCCTTTTATTATTAGGTAGAGTTACTCTTTACTTGCAGTAAGATTTTTCCATAAAATCAATATTTTCTGATATTAATGTTATTGTTAATATATTTATCATATTAATATTTTAATAACAGACAAAAATAAGATACATCTTATTCTATTTATCTTCAAACTTTCTGGGTAGATTTGTTATAAATGTAATTGAATTTTTTAATCAAATTGGACTATTTATCTTTTAATCCATGTTAATCTATTAGGATTATTAATATATTTGAACTTAAGTCTGTGACCTGATTTTCTATTTCACGGTTGCTTCCATTTTTCTCCTTTCCTGATTTCTATTTTGTTAATGAAGTTGCTACAATTTTTTTTTTCCTCAGTGTGCTTGGGATCAATAGAGTATATCTGTTTCCTTTCAAGCTTCCTTTAATTTTTAACACATGTAAGTATGTTGTTGTTTTTTTCTAGCAAAGTATCTAAAGTTATTCAGTATTCCTCTCTTCCTTCAAGCACCGGTCCCAAACTAACTATATTTACCTGTTTCAGGATTTCTTATTTTTGCTAGAATGTTAATGTTATTCTTTATTAGCCAGGAAAAAATATAAAACCTTATTCTTACTTTTCAAAGATGATAGTTGAGTTTAACTTCAATTTTTGAGCTCACTGTTATTTCTTGTATCCTATGCTTTCATTCTGGATTTACTTTTCTTCTTGCTTAAATGCATGTTTTAATAGTGTTTTTAGTGGTAATTTATATGGGAAAATGTTCTCAGTCATTTTGTGTATGAAAGTATCTTTATTTTGGTCCTCTTTATTTTGGTTTATTAAAATAAAAATTCTAGTTTGATAGTTGTTTTTACTTAGCACTTTTAATATGTTGTTTCCCTTTACTGGTATCCAATGTTGCTGTTGAGAAATCATCTAACAATATCATTGTTTTTCTTCTATAATAATAATCTTTCATCTCTAACAGGTTTTAAGATTTCCTTTTTAATCTTGGTGCTCTCTATCTCTGTAATACTGTGACTAGGTATAGAGTTATCATTATTTTCTTACTCAGAGATTGGAATATAGTTTCTACCTGATTATTTATATTTCTTTTCTTTGATTTTATTTCAAATTTTAGAAAACTCTTTTCATATATTGCCTCACTATATTTACATGATTTTTCTTCTTCTGGAACTCTACTACACTTTAGCATTTTATTTTTATCTTTTTGTGTTGTCTTCTAAGTTAATTCCTCAATTTACAAATTTGATCTGTAATTATGTGCAGTGTAAATTCCATTCCATTTAGCAAGTATTTTATTTCAATGACCATAATTTGTGTTTACTTTTTTACTTTTATTTGGTTCTTTTTCATAACTACCTGTTCTTGTTTTTATTTTGCAATTTTCTATTTTTGTGTATGGATGTGATTCCTTTATTGTGCATCCCAAATAAACTTATTTTGAAGTCTTTGTTATAACGTTCAATAAAAGTAATTCACCAGAAATAAATTTATTCTCTAATTGTTGATTTTGTTACTCTTCCTTAGAATTAGGTTTCTTTATTCATTCTGGAATTTTAGCTTGCAGGCTCCTCCAAACTATCCGTGTGTAGACAACCAGTCCCAAACCAAGCCACATAATAGCCATTTTCAATCTCTGCCCTATGTGATATTAGAAATATTACAAATCCAGCTATGGAGCTAGGGGTGGTTTGGTTGTTATATTCCTGATCTCAAGCCTCCATTGGTGCCTTTTCCTCTCTTGGGGCCAACAGCCTACTATAAATGATAGTACCTGCTTAGCTTTCAAAAGCATGTTTGCCCCCACGCACAGGCAACAGAATCTCACAGCATCCTTTGTCCTTGAACAGTGAGCTTGAATCTAGTGGCTCCTCATAAATAATATTTTAATTCTGTACTACCACAAGGGAGCTAGGTTCCAGGCTGCTTCCAGAGGTATGCCCCACTACTCAATGACCTTAATCTTGTCTAACATTTGGATTTATGTTCTATTTCTACTCCATGGAGATTTTTTTTTTTTAAGTAGCAATGAGCTTTTGTACTTTCTGTTTATATGACTTATATTTCTTTTGTAAATTTTATTTTATTAATGTTCTTTTGCCTATGGTATTTTCAAAACTTGTTTTAAAATATTTTCCAAACTGACTGAAAATAATTTAATATTTTAAAGGTAATATGGAAGACTTAATTATGTTAATAATTTTGGCACAGTGAAATCCGTGGTACTTTTGACTAATCTATACCTTAATGTATTTATCACTGGCATGTCACTAATATATGTCAAGGCCATTCATGGAAATCAGGAGCTTGGTCTTCATATTTTATTTTTACTTATATTTTCTGTGTTTAAAGCAGAGTGTTCTTGTCAAAGTGTGAATTTATCTTTCCACATTGCCTGAAAGTCTTTTTAAGGCTGTCTCTATTATCCCAAGTTGCCATGAAGCCAGAAATACAATTATACAGGAAACGTGGTTATCAAACATATTTTAAAGGTACATATTGAATTTCTTAATTTATGTTAGTCAATCAAATACTCATGAGCATCTAACATGTAGAGGTGATATAATGATTAAAGGCATGGACTTCATAGCCAAACTGCTTGCAATTTGAATAATAACTTTGTTGTGATTTTTGATTAGTTGTTTTACCTCAAAGTGCTTCAATTTCCTCATCATTAAAATGACAATAAAAATAATACCCACTTCAGGGGTTGGTTGTGAAGAACGGATATGTGAGGTGCTTAAAATAATGTCTATTCTAATAGCAAGTATATTTAAATTACCATTTTTGTTTATTCACCATCATGTAAAATGGTGCTAGATTCTGTAGAAGATATAAAAGGAGTTCTGTACACATGTCTTGCATGCATGAATTTTATTTTGAATAAGTAAGGGAATAGATGTGAAACAAACAACAATAAAGACATTATGCCGTACAGTTCCAAATAGTACCTTATTAATTCTAAAATGTAATTGGAATTCATAGATGATATGACTTATAAGGACTAGAATAACTCAGGAAAACATCTTGGGGAGGAGAGACTTGAGTCGTGTTAGATGAGACAGATAGAGGGAAAGATCATCAAAGGCTAGGGAAGTGACACAAGAGGTGCTTAGGAGAAGAAATGAGGACAATGGGTAGGATGAGTGTGGTGTATGTGGAGAACAAGGCAGCGGATCTGGATTGTACCGATAGGGAAACAGCAATGGATTAGCATGGATGAGACTGGGAAAGAATTGTGTGAAAGCCACATGGAAGAGTTTAGACTTTAAGCCAATGATTTTCAATAGAGAGCTACTTTCAGGTTCTTCTTGGATAATGATAAAATGAAAATGATATGTGCGCAAGATGTTTTTGAGGTAGTTACACTTTGTCTAATGGGCCACAGACCTACTTTTATGGCCAGGCAACGGCAAGTTTGTATGTAAGCATCTTTTTATTTAAAACAAGAATAATTAAGTCAGCCCTGTATAAGGTGTTAGTAAAATGAGAGAAGAGTACACTGGATCCTTCTCATCTGACAGTGAAGGGCACATTCCCATCACTTCTTATTTCCACCCATCAAAAATGACAAGTACAGCACCAGAGACATAATTTCATTTAAAGTCCACTTTGCATTATTACCAATGGAAATATTTCATACTTTCCCTGTGGCCCTTAAGCATTGTTTAAAGATGACACTTTAAACAAATACCTATGCTTTGCAAATAAAATATACTTCATATTATGAGCTTACATAGGATTCACATCAAGCTAATAAAATATAGAGCATGTTGACATTGTTAAAATTAACGTAAAGTAATTTATTAGTTACTGTGGACATAGTCAAAACTTAACTTATCAGAAGAGTAGATATGTTGACACACCTTGGACACAAAATAGACATTTTGGTGTGTCCTTGAGGAGTATCTACACTACAATATTAACCCTAGAAAAATCACCAAATGTAACTATAATGACAATGATATTGTTAGAGCTCCACAGAATTATTTTCAGATTTTATTTCATAACTGAATCATATTTTAGTATTACACTAAGATACTTTTATTGCATGATTGTGCATAAAATTCTCTGCCACAGTATTCAAGAAAGAATGAATGAATTAGAAGGAAGTAATGAAGCTATTCCTGAATTCCAGATGTATACAAAGCTGGTCTTTAAGGTCCTTCCAACTGTTCTTTTTAATTTATTTTAAGCATTAGACATTTACATACCTTCAAATCAAGAAGCTAAAAAGCACACACTTGTAACGAACACTTCATTCATGAGGAGAAATGGCCAAAAAACATAATTTCTTTGGTAGTGGTTTGGTAAAGTTATGTTGGATATTTGAGGTATGCAACTTTTGAATAATTGATTTTTTAAAAAATAAGTCAGGCGCAGAAGATATCAGGCAATGGGAAAAGTGAAAGATCAATAAAATTGTAGCAAATCCTATAATTTAGTGGACAAATCATGACTGTCATTCTTAAACTTTGTTCTTGCTGTTTTGTTGTATGTCTTCCCTATTTAGTAATTTTAAACGAAAATAATGAAACTTTTTAAGCTAGTATACGTAGGTTGAATAGTGTCTCTAAAAATTCATGTCCACCTGGAATTTCAGACTATGACTTTTATTTGGAAATAAGGTCTTTGCAGATGTAATCAATCAAAGTAAGGATCTACATGAGACTATACTGGATTGGGGTGGACCCTAAGTCTAATAACTGGACTCCCCATAAGAAAAGAAGAGGACACAAAGGGACATACCAAGACACAGGCAAGAAAGCAATGTGAAGTCAGAGGCAGAGGTTGGAGTGAAGCAGCAACAAGTCAAGGGATGCTAAGAACTGCCATGATAAGAACTGAAAGGGAGCCACCAGAAGCTAGAAAGAGGTAAGGAAGGATTCTTCCCCAGAGCCATCAAAGGAAGATGGCCCTGCTGACACTCTGATGTCAGACTCCTAACTTCCAAACTAAAGGAGAAAAAAAAATCTATTGTTTTAAGCCACCTAGTTAGTGGTAATGTGTTACTTAACATCTAAGAAACTATTACAGCTGGTAATATGTGTTTAACATAGATTTTGAAACCATGTGAAAGGTTAAACGTTTGACTTTGGAAAGCTTTACATACCCATGGGAAAAGCAGCATTTGGAAGTTTAAAGATATAAAAACTTTGCCTACCCTGACAAAATATCAATCAAATCAGACCCATGAGGAAAGCCAATCTAAAAAATTATACATAGTTCACATTTTTAAACCACTGAAAATGTGTTTACGTATTATTTTGACTAACACATTATTCCAAAACTTTTGAATCTGAAAATTAATCAAGATAACCAATACTTGACAATCAATACCAGATCTTTACACCTACCTTCAAAAGAGTCATGTGCCTATGGGAAGCCAGAAGATAGTGAAGGTAAAGAGGAAAGAATACAGAATCACGATCTTTCATTTTACCCTCCATATTTAAGAATCTACCAGCTCGTTTTTATTTTCTGAATCTAAATTTTATTTAATCATTGATTACGTAATATATATATAATTCTATTTGCCTCATTCATTCCTTGGTTGTGTTTTGTTAATCAATTTGCAGTTCTGTGTGGTGCTGGCTTCAGGAATATGCCTATATGCAGAAGCGTGTCATACACGGTTTTCTTCTTTGATCACTTCTTAATACTATTGTATTTTGACTACTATTTTTAGATAACAATACAGCCACTTTCATTCATTTTTTCCAGCTGAGTAGAGTATGTGAACTATGAGAAAATAGTCAATTAAAATCAAGACTGAAATTGAAATCTTATCAAGTCTGTTAATTTTAAGGAGCTCAGACCATTGAAAAAGTAAATAACAGATTCTAGCTTACATTCAGGTGATCAAATCTGAATCCCACAGTTTTCTCCTCTACTTCCAAAGGTAGTTTCAAATTTCCTTCAGATTACTGAGAGAGAAAAAAATGCATTGCCATCATGGCAACAATTAATCAGTCAAATAGCCTTGTCTAGAGCCATTTCAGGGATTTCAAATTAATATTTCCAAACTATTATATCCTGCTTCATCATGCCCCTCTCACTACCAAAAACTTTGCATGGCTTCTAATGCCCCTGAGAGAAATCCTAAACTCATTCACCCTGGCAAAGATGAACCTCATATTCTGGCTTAGAAGATACCTTCCCAAATCTCTCTCCTAGGATTGTATAGCTGAGCGCTATTCTTTGTGGACTTAGTTTCTTCTATTCACTGCGTATATAAAATATCATATGAGAATACCTGCTTCTGAGATTTTATTCACCTCTTCAACAGAAATGCCCATCAGTCTTTGTATGCATCCAAATCCCCTTACCTTTGAGCCTTCTAGTTTCTTTGAACTCACTGCTTAACACTTGGCTAATGAATTTGGCATTTAATCACATAGAGTTCATAAGAATTTGAAAGCACTATGTTTTTTATTATCAATTAATGTGCATAATTGATTCCTTTACTGCCTACTTGACTCTCACTCCATGTTTAACCATAACCACATGCTTGACCAACTGAGTGACTGAAATTTGAATCAAGGACAGAAAGATGAGGTATGCTTCAAAGACTGGGTGAGGGATGAGGATGAGGGTCAAAATTGAAGTGGAGCTCAGGAATAGACTAAGTGTCAAGATGAAGGTCGTATATTTTCTTGCAAACATATTTATTTACATTTTGAACTAAATAGATCAAATATCCTCCATGACAGAAAAAAGTTCAATTCAAATGGTCATGTAAAAATTATATTGCTTTGACTACATATGATGTTATGTTATCTTCTATTGTTTATTAAATTGTCATATTGCGTGTGTGTGTGTGTGTGTGTGTGTGTGTGTGTTATGTTTTACTGAAATATAATGGCTAATACGGATATCAACTTGAATATCAACAACTTGATGGAAGGACCTTTCTCAAGACTCCACTCATAATTTTCATTATGGTGCCATCTGTGATAATACAAATATGTTATTAGGTGAGTCCTACACTCTTAGAGTTTTGGGAGGTGGTATAAATCCAAAAGAAAACAATGTATTTGCAGTTGAAAATATACAGGAATGAAACTTAAAGGTCAAGGACTAATCCTCTGAAAGATGACAAGCAACTCAAAATGGATTAAAAACTTAAATTTAAGACCTAAAACCATAAAACTCCTAGAAGAAAACATATGGTGTAAGCTCTGTAACATTGGTCCAGACAACGACTTTTTGGATTTGACACCAAAAGCAAAGGCAACAAAAGCAAAATTAAACAAGTGGGACTACATCAAACTAAAAAGTTTTTGTATAGCAAAGAAAACCATCAATAAAATGAAAAGGCAACCACCAAATAGAAAAAAAATATTTGAAAATCATATATCTAATAAGGGGTTAAAATCCAAAATATATAAAGATGTCATACACCTCAAAAGAAACAAACAAACAATCCAATTAAAAAATGGGCAGAGGACCTGAATAGACATTTTTCCAAAGAAGACATACATATGGCCAACAAGTACATGGAAAGGTTCTCAACATCACTAATCATCAAGGAAAAGTAAATCCAAACCACATTAAGTTATCTCCTCACAACTGTTAAAATGGCTATCATCAAAAAGACAAGAGATAAAAAATGTTGGCCAGGATGTGGAGAAAAAAGAACACGTGTGCACTGCTGAATGTAAATTGGCACAACCACTATGGAAAACAGCATGAGGGTTCCTCAAAAAATTAAAAAGACAATTAACATATAATCCAGCAATCCCACTTCTAGGTATATATGCAAAAGATCTGAAATGAGGGTCTCATAGACATATAGACATATGTACATTTCATTGAAGCATTATTCACACTAGACAAGATATGGAAATAACCTGTTTATCAACAGGAGATACATGTGTGTGCATGAATACAAATATGAATATTCATATGTATATGAATATTATTCAGCCATTAGAAAGAAGGATATACTACAGTTTGCAAAAACATGGATGGAGTTTGAGTGCATTATGTTAAGTGAAACAAGCCACATGGTGAAAGACAAATACTGAATGATATCACTTATACGTAGAATCTGAAAAAGCTTAACTCAAAAGCAGGGTAGAATGGTGTTTGCCAGGAACTATGGGGATGGGGAAATGGAGAGATGTTGGTCTAAGAGTAAAACGTTTCAGTTATGAGATAAATAAATTCTGGGGATCTATAGCACAGTGACTGTACTTAATAATACTATATTACCTAAGTAAAAGTTGCTAAGAAAGTAAATCATATATGTTCTCACCACAAAAAGAAATGGTAATTATGTGACAGGATGGAGTTGTTAGTTCATGCTAAGGTAGTAATCATTTTGCAATATCTAAATGTATCAAATCAACATGTTGTGCCCACTATATCTCAATAAAGCTGGAAAAAAATTGTCTTTAGGTTGTGAGAAAAAAATAGAACTACTATTTCATCCAGCAATCCCACTCTGGGTATGTATTCAAAGGAAATGAAAATAAGATATTGAAGAGAAAGTTGAACTCCATGTTCATTGCAGTATTATTTATATTAGCCATCATATGTAAACAACCTAAGTGTCCATCAATGATGAATGAATAAAGATGTTGTATATCTACAATGGAATATTATCCAGCCATATAAGTGAAGAAAATCCTGCTTTTTATGATGGCATGGCTGGATCTTGAGGGCATTCTGGTAAATGAAATAAGTCAGACAGAGAAAGATAAATACTACACGCTATCACTTACCTGTGGAATCAAAAAAGAAAAAGAAAAAAGAAAAAGAAAAGAAAAGAAAAGAAAAGAAAAGAAAAGAAAAGAAAAGAAAAGAAAAGAAAAGAAAAGAAAAGAAAAAAGAAAAGAAAAGTCAAACTCATAGAAACAGAGAGTAGAAAAGTGATTTCCAGGGGCCAGAGGGTGGGAGAAAAAGGGAGAGGTTGGCTAAAAGACACAAACTTTCAGCTATACAATTAAAAAGGTCTGAGGATCTAATTTATAACATGGTGACTATAGTTGATATCACTGTATTGTATAATTGAAATTTGCTAAGAGAGGAGAACTTAAATGTTCTTATCAAAAAATAATAAGTATGTGAGGTGTGTGAGGTAATGCATGTGTTAATTAACTAGACAAAAGAATCATTTCACAATGTATATGTACATCAAATCATCATGATATATACTTTACATATCTTATAATTTTATTTGTCAGTTATAGATCAATAAAACTGAAAACCATTTTTAAAAGGCTATAAATATAGAGGGAGAAAGCTGAACATTCCCATAAGGAAGATACATGTAATTCTCCATAAAGTTATAGTAATACTTTGGTTCTGTCACCTCCTTTTACACTGAAGTAATATAAGCTGAACACTAGGTAAATGCATGAAGTATGATAAAATGTATTAATCTTGCAGAATCTAGTACAATATATTTTCTAATGTGGATAGTCAATACTAAAAGTGATAATTTAAATTTACAAACACTGGTAACAGTATTGTAAAATATAAGTGCAGTTGGTAATTTAAATATAAATCTGAATTTTTTTCCTATAAAAAATACTCCTGCTATTGGTAATATTTGTTTGTATCTACTTTTTTAAAAAAATTCACATTGGGTATTTGAGGCTTTGCAATAGCACTAATATTTTTGTTAATTCATCTCATCATCCCTTGTAACATTAAAAAAAATATTCATCACTAATCAAATTGTCTTAAAACAGTAAAAAGCAGCTTTTGGCCTATCATTATAAGTAAAGATAGAGGTGGGCTGACCATGGTTCATGAGCCAAATAGGGCCCACTGCCTGTTTTTCTATGGCCCACAAGATAGGAATGTTTTCCATATTTTTAAAGATTGAAAAAAAGAAAAAGAATATTTCATGACATGTGAACATCATATGCAATTCAAATTTTGTGTCCATAAATAAAGTTTTATTGGAATATAGCCATGCTTATCCATTTACATGTTGTCTATGCCTACTTTTTGTGCTCTGAGATATTTGCAGCAGAGAGTGTCTGGCTTGCAAAGCCTAAAATATTTAGTAACTGGCCCTTTATAGAAAAAGTTTGTCTATCTCTGATTTCTAAGAAAGGAAAAGAAAATAGTTAAGGTTTATAAGATAGGCTGCAAATTTTAAATAACTTTCTTTTAAGTGCAATTAGATGAGAACATTCTATGTTGCAGTTATATATATCCCCAGAATACCAAGCATTTATTCAACTTAAAATTCTTAAGTTCAACAACATTAACTTAAGACAATGTTTTGCAACAATGTTTAATGTTTTTATTTTAATACAAACCAGTACACAAGATATACACCAGCTGTGACCTGTAATACAATTAACAACCCACTGGTCAGGAAAAAATGGTCTGTATAATCTCTAACAGGTACAAAGGGGTGCTATCTAAAGCAAATAGAATGAAATCACCCATTGTTGGAATCAGAAGAATTTTCTAAATAAATGTTAAGACAAAAAATTCTTCAGAACTACCAATGACATCCTAAGCAATAGTTTTGTTCTCTGCTTTGCTATTAAAAGGCTGTGCAAGCATTGTTTCTTCTAGATATTGAGAAAAGTGGATAATTTCTAAGTGTGCTGCATGCATTAGTGTTCTCTTAATAAGTACAAGCTGTAAGTGTATTAGTACATCTTAAATACATTGAATTCTTCTGCATAAATGTGAAAAGAAAATGTTCTAAATAAAATAAAAGATGTTCTAAATTTTAAAAATAATATTTATAATTATACTATCATCTCACACCATCACACATATATCCACTTTTCTATTCTCTTTCCCATTGTTTAAGTAAATGACCAGAAACAGAGAAATGCCTTTATTTCTTATTTATTGATCACTTACTTTCTTCGTTTGCATATAAAATCTTAGCGTCCATAAAATCCCTTAAAAAATATGACATTTTGGGGCATCAAATCATTTTATAAAAAAGAGAGATTTTTCCAAAAATAGGGATGTTTTGCACTATATTTCATATTATATCTGCAACCAGGTTATTTTCCTGTCCCAAGTAGAAATTTGTAGGTGACTTTAATCAAATTGCTTATTCTTTCCTCATTTATTTCTATCCCTTTAGCAAATATACATACATATATAAATATATATAACAAATATATACATAGATATGTATATTTTAGCATCTATAATAGGCTAGGTACTGCATGGGGTGTTATACAGAATAAAAAGATGAATCAGACATAACTGTGATCTCAAGGATCTCATAAATAAGGGTATTAATCATGTACACAAATAACTGCAAGGTAGAAAATGATGAGTGTACCTGAGAGAGGTACAGATAAGACCCTTTGGAAGGTCAGAGGGAGACGTGATTACTTCCAGCTAGGAAGATCCAGGAGGGATTTATTGATGAGGCTGCATTTGAGCTGCACCTTAAAGGATGGTTAAGAAGGGTAAATTAAATTGAGTGGCAAGGGCATTCCCCAAATGACAGGTTGTGCAAATGACAGGTGAAACATGGTGGATATGAATGGGTGCAAAGGAAAGTGGTATCTGTTTACCCATAGCTTAGGATTTGTAAAGTGGAACAATAGTTTTAATTGCATCTAGAGGTGCAACTAGAGGTCAAAACAGGAAGGCAGTGCAGTCTGGAAGGAAGCTTGAATCCAGAAAAGTCTGGGCTAGAGTCCTGGCTCTAATACTAGCTATCTGGGTAAACTAGCACAATTTACTTAACATCCAAGTCTCAACAGAAAGCCTAAAAAATGTTTAAACTAATTTGCAATGTTGTTGTAAAGATGAGAAATATATACGTATTATATGTATTCTAACACAACATCTAGCACATTGTAGATGCTAAATAAACGGTAGTCATTATTGTGTCAATATTACATTGAAAAGCAGTCTAAGAATTTTAGATAGCTCTGTAAGAATTTATTGTACCAACTATGGGAAAGTACCATGGGTCATCAGTATCTAGAATGAGGAACTACGTATTTGGAAAATAAGATGAGGAGTTAACTAGTATATTTTAATTGAGATTTCTCATTACGATCACCTGAGGATCTTTGCAAACAGTGTCATGACTGCGCCTCACCCCAGACCAATTAAGTCAGAATCGCTATGCCTCCTGCCTGGTATTTTTTTTTTTTTTTTTTTGAGGTTCTAAATAACTGAATTTTATTTTCTTTTTTTTTTTTTAATTAAATTTATTGCGGTGACAATTGTCAGTAAAATTACATAGATTTCAGGTGCACAATTCTACATCACATCATCTATAAATCCCATTGTGTGCTGGTATTTTTTAAAAGCACCCTAGGACTTCTAAAGCATAGCTGGGGGTGAGAATTACTATCGCTTGTGATGCAAGTTATTACAGTCAATATGAGAAATACAGCAACGCATATTTTATTGTAATAATTTGAATTATTTTCATTCTACTACATTAGTGAATGTCAGTTTTCCAGATTGTCGTTTTCTGTTTGCCATTCTCTTTGGTTTGTCCAAAGACCCATCCAGTACCTAACACAGGACCTGATACAATAAAGGTCAAATGGATATTTGTTGAATGACTACATAATTGACTAATATTATTCCCACACCTCACTAGATAAAAATGACAAGCTGAAGAACAATGTAAGATGGGTACCAGGTACCAATGCTTAAAATATTGACCCATCAATCCTGTTTTCCTTTGCAAATGCTATCTCACTTATTAAAAGAAGTAGTGCTTACGTCATGTTCATAAATGTGAGTATAATGACTAAATACATCTGGAAATTAAGATCATGAGTCAAAATATGCAAGGATAAATTCAAGATTGATAACAAATTATTAGACTTATTACCAACAATATCAAAATAATGTTTTCATTCAACAACTTTTTTTGAAACTTTATTCCAGATTGTATTTTATCTACATACTTTACATAGAAATACTTTTTTGAAAAGATTTTATTATGTTTTAATTCAATCGTCCTACCATATTATTTTGTGGAGCAATTGGTGGGTCACAGTTATGCTGTCAAATTTGCTAATAATCTTCAAAGAAAAAAATTTCCATTCATAAATTCAAGTATGAGTAAGAGGATATTGAAGCATGCTGCTGAGAGACAAACAGACGGAGGAATAAGTGCTGAGGAAATCACCAGGGACCTAGGCTTCTTAGAAATTGAAAGGACTTCAGAGATAATTTGGGAGAATATCTTACCAAAAGTAGGAAATTTCTCTCCTCCTGCAATCAAATAGTGAAAGAAAAAGAAAAAAACTACTTGCTTCTTGTCAAAATATTGAAAAACCTATAGAAAAATCAAAGCTCACCTCCAACATGGAGGCCTGGATGTGGGGGCTCTCTAATTATATCTTAGTAGATTGCCAACACTTCTAGGGACCAAATTCATTCAAAAATATAACAAACAGATGGCAAATTCTAGTCAACAAAAGTAATGGAGGTATTAAAATGTTACCAGCAGGCTCCCTAATGGTTCTTGTTTTGACAGATGTGTACTCAGGTACTTGTGTTTTCTAAGCAATGTTTCTCTATTCCTGTGAATAAGCAGCCCTCACCTTTTTATGAGTATCTATGCCATCACAGTATTTACTATACATAAGACAATCACAACCATTAAACTGCCTCTAATCCTTTCTTCTTGTGGTGATATAAATTATTTGTTTACCCTGAGAGTACATGAAATTTTTATAGGCACAATCTAGGATTGCATCTATCTAACTTTGCTCTCCAATAAATCGTCCGCAAATATTCAAACTCATGTATGCCTCAGTGTAACCACATTGTAATCCCTGTCTGTTGCTTTCATATAAACAATCCAGACTGGCTAAAAGATATACCTCATAGCCAAGAGAGGAACACAATGATCAAATTCTAATTCTCTCTGGTTTAGTTCACTTTAAATAGCCTTCTTCACTGTCCTGGAGAAGGCCAACGATATCCTGTAAATGAGGTCTCAGAGAATTTTTTGCAATTATGTCTTCTTAAACTGTTATATGCAAATTATCTGCCCTATTATGCTGTAAAGTATGTCATTCATGCAACAAAATTTTGTTCTAGGGACTTTTAGACACTGAGGATGTCATGATGAACAAAGGCATAGTCACTGCACTAAAGAAAATTGTATTCTAGAGAACAGTAAACAGAAAGGAAATCAGATATGTGTAATGAAGAAAAATAACACACATTAAGGGAGACAGTGAATGGGGCAGGGAATATTACTCTAGAAAGGACCACCAAGGAAGTCATCTTTGAGGGAGGACATGGAACATAGATGTGAAAGTAGTGAGGAGGAGAGCCAGGCCATTAAAAAAGGGAAGACCATTCCAGAAAAGATATAAAAGCAAACTAAAGCCTGGAGACTAGCGTGTACTAGGAGAAAATGAGAAATAAGGCCAGAGTGGATGAAACAGAATGGGAATGGAGGAGAGTAATAAAAGATGGGATTAGAGAGATTTGTATCTGTGATGGCTAATTTTATGTTTCAACTTAACTGGGCCACAGAGATACCCAGATATTTGGCCAAACATTATTCTGGGTGTCTGTGAGAATGTTTTTGGATGAGATTAACATTTAAATTGGCAGACTGAGTAAAGCGGATTACCCTCCCTACTGTAGATGGGTCTCATCTAATCAGTTGAAGGCCTGAACAGAACAAAAAGGCTGACTGTCCTCCAGATGAGGAAGAATTCCTCCTGCCTGATTTCCCTCAAACTGACACATTGGCTTTTTCCTTTCTTCAGACCTGGACTCAAACATGGTTCTTTCTTGGTCTCAAGCCTACCTACCGGCCTTTGCACTGGAAATACTCCTGGATTTCAGACCCCTGGACAGATGAGAATTAAAGCTTTGGCTCCCATGGGTTTCCAGCTTGCTGACCCACCCTGCAGTTCTTGGGATTTAGCAGCCATAATCTTAGAGCCAATTTCTTGATATCTGTATTATAGACATCTATCTATCTATCCCTTTATCTATCCTTTTATCTATCTATCTATCTATCTATCTATCTATCTATCTATCTATCTATCTATCTATCTATCTATCTATCTATCATCTATCAACTCCTATTGGTTCTACTTCTCTGGAGATCCTGCCTAATACAGGGGCTTAGGAGTGATGTGATCTACTTACTATTTAAAAGGATCCACCGCTATATAGCATGATCAGACTGTGCTGGGACAAGGGTAGAATCAGGGAGAGCAGCTAGGATGCAATTGCAATAATCCAGGCAAGAGACAAAATGGTGGCCTTTACTAGGGTGCTAATAATGCAGATAATGAAAAGTAGTGAGAGTCTATGCATATTTAAAGACTGAGCCAACAGGATTTGCTGATGAGGGACAAGAGAAGTAGGGGGAAGTTGAGAAAGATTTCCAGGGTTTTTGTCTACACGCCAAAACTGGTGGAATTAAAGTTTCCATTTTTTGAGATAGGAAAGACTTGAGAAAAACAGGTTTGTAGAAGAAACTGAGAGTTCAGCTTTAGATCCATTTATTTTGAGAAATCTATTGCACAAGCAAATAGAAAGGTTGAATATTCAAGTAGCCACACTAGTCAGAAGTTCAGAGAAAAAGTTAGTTAGGGATGGAGGATCTACTTTGGCTGTAATCAGTATATAGACAACATTTAAAGCTAAAGGGGTAGAGGAGCTGGTGTAGACATAGATTTCTTCAGAAATGGGGTCATCTCACATGGCTGGTAGGGAATATTTCATAATTCACAGAGCATCTAACACAATATAGTTTACTATAGAATTCAACAAAATGTAGGAATTACATTGAGTTAATTAGGCTGATGATGGAGCATTGCTAATGCTCCTTCATGATGATTGCTAACGTTCCTTCTGGTAAATTTTTCTTCTTTTTTTTTTTTAATTAAAATTTATTGGGGTGACAATGATTAGTAAAATTACATGGGTTTCAATTGCACAATTCTGCAGAGTCATTTCTCCTTCCATCACCATATTATATGCTATATATATATATATATATATATATATATATATATATATAGGTGTGTGTGTGTGTGTATGTATATATGTATATATATATATATATATATATATATATATATATATATACACATTCTCTTTATATACCTGAAAATAAACATAATGTTAATATACAAAGGATTATCACACTAAAATATGGAATTTTTTCAAATTTACATATTTTAAAATCATATTGTAATATAATTTTTCTACTTTTTCTTTTCAAAAGGTAGAATGGCATATTTTAGGAAGAAACTATAGACTAGTGGAAAAAGATTAGGACTGAGAGTAGCAACTATGCCGCTATTGGCATGATATCAAAAAATCACTTAACCACTTAAGATATTTTTCCTTATCTATAAAACACATGTATCAGAATAGATGATTGCTAATGCTCTTTATGGTTCCAATCAAATAGGACTCAGTGGAATGAAAGGACAAAAAACAAAAATAAAAAACAAACAAACGTGCATGTTCCAAAGGTCATCATTAAGGATGTAAAAAGAGCACCCATAGGATAGAAGAAAATATCTGCAAACCATATATCTGATAAGTGAGTGGTATCTAGAATACATAAATAAATCTTACAACTCAATATTAGAAGGTGAATAACCCAATTGAAAAAATGGGCAAAGGATCTGAATAGATATTTCTCCAAAGAAGATACACAAATAGCCAATCAGCCTACGAAAAGATGCCCAACATCATCAGTCAGGCAAATGCAAAACAAAACCACAGTGATGTTCTACTTCACACATAACTAAAAGGGTTCTAACCAATAAAACAGATAATAACAAATGTTGGTGAAAAACTAGAACCATCACTCTGGGTGAAATGAAAAATGGTGCATCTGCTTTGGAAAACAGTCTGGCAGTTCCTCAAAAGTTTGAACAGAGTTACTATATATGACCCAGCAATTCCACTAGTACACAAATTTTGTTCATGCCAGCATTATTCACAGTAGCTAAAAAGTGAAAACAACCCCAAATTCTATTAACTGATGAAGGAATAAATCAAATATGGCATGTCCATACAATAGAATATTGTTTGGTAATAAAAAGTAATGAAATACCAATATATTCTACAACATGGATGGACGTTGAAAACATTACGTTAAATGAAAGAAATGAGTCACAAAATGCCACATATCATATGATTACATTCATATTAAATGTCCAGTGAAAGTAGATTAATGGTTGATTATGTAGGGTTGGAGAGGGATGGGGTAAAAAAGAATGGTTACTATCGGGTACAAGGGTTTTTTGGGGGGAAGTGAAGAGAATGTGCTCAAATTGATTGTGATAATTGTTGCATAACCGTAAATATACTAAAAATCACTGAATTGTACACTTTCAATAGGGAATTGTACATCAGTAAGGCTATTAGTAAGAGAAAAAAATAATACTATAATTCAATATGAATAGTTATTTGTGTGTGCTGTTTTAATGCAGCTCTGAAAGGAAGAATCATTTTTACTCCAGGAGATTTTTCATCAACCATTTTTTATGCAAGCTATGTAGCAGAAATATGGTCAGGGGCAGGCATTTCTATCCTCATGTTAAAAAGGCATAAATGTACAGGTTCCAGCATCTTGTCAGTAATTAATCAGAAACTTAGCAATGAATAGTAATTTTTGTCATGTGTGCTTTTATCACAACCACAGTGTTTCATTACTGTGTTTTTTTCTTGTTGAATATTCTCAATTCCTTTAAATAAATTTTAGTTAATTAGTCATTTTGTTCATATAATCTTCATATGTTCATAATAATAATAATTATATTCTTAGCAAAATTTATGTAATCAAATAATTGCCACATGAAATTATATTATATAAAAGCTATAAATATACTGGAAAAATTCAGATGTATTTACACAATAAATTTTTTTCACTTTCTGTTATCCATATTATTTAGTATTGATTTTTAACAATTTTTATTTTTAACTCAAATCACTAGACACCAAAGAGGAGATTTTATTCTTAAGGGAAAATTACCACTAATTTCCCATAGAGATGGTACATTATTATAATATACCATAAGTTGAACATTCTAAGAAAAATTATATGTAATATACAATTTTTTTCAGGTATATTCAGGGAAAACAAAATTTCTTTTTTGCATTTACCCTTACTACTCCTGATTTTTAATATATTAATTTCATATTTAGTTATATGCATTCTTGTTTTATCTATCTATACCTTTAATTCCCTGTATCTGAATATGGAATCACAGAGCCAAAAAAATAAATAAATGTAAAATAAATGTACAGGTTATTTAGGACACATCCACCTTATTTTTCACATTGAAAAACTGATGTCCCCTGAGTTTGAGTGACTTCATGTGGTCACAAAGCTAGTTAGCAGCAGGGCTTAGCCAGACCTCAGAATTCCTGCCAGGGCTTTTTCCTTCTACACCGAGAGGATATTCAGTTTAGCGCTTAAAGTATGGTATTTCAATGATCTATTTTTGTGTTTCTGTCCTTCCCTTAATTGTAAGACTTTCGAAAACAATGATTAGGTCCTCACCATTGTAATTCCCAGGAGCCAAGAAGAATGCCTGGAACATAATCATAGTTGCTCAACATATAGTTCTTTGAAAGTTTTTTTGTGTGTGCAAATTTTGACCTTGTCTTTTTAAAAAAAAGTTTTTGTTTCCTCACTTCATAGAGGGTACACAATAAATGTTGGCTTGACAACTGGTTGATACTTTATTGGAAAATACAGAGTAAATATCTGAAATGTATTTTACTTAGTTTTATAAAAAATTTGTTATATACATATGTACCAAAAACTCATACTGAATGGTAATTATAGGGCATTAGCTAGAAACAACAGAGTATTATAAATTCTCTGGCACTTCTATGGCAGAACTTTTAAACAAGGAACTTTCATTTATATCAAAATTATGCTAACTCAAACCCTAGTGAAAGAAAAATGAAAAGAATAGCTTATAGATTGAAAGTTAACACCACCACACACACACACACACACATACACACACACACACACACACACTAGCTGTGGCATCAACATTTTCTCTTTGAAACAATTCTATTTAAAACTACATGTATATTAGCACTTGGATATTAAGTAAATGCTTCTGGGTTTCCATTGCGGAGGCTTCACAGGGTAGTTTGCTTTTATTTTGTTCCTACTGAGAAAGTCACAAAAAGTTAATAATTGATGCCAAATCAATGACAAAGTCAAAGCCTTTAACCACTTGTTGCCCTAGTGTTTGCAAATGGGAAATAAGGCATTATGCAGGGCATTATGGAGAGTAGAGAGAAGGAGGGATAAACTAAGACTCCCTCCCATATATCCTTTCTATGGGACAAAACTGGCTTCAGAGGATAAAGGTACAGGGCAAGGGGAACTCAACGCACATTGACTCCTCCATCTCCTCTCTTGGGCAAGACTGAAATATAAAATAGATCACATGCCTAATTTCCAGCCTCACAGTGTCATTAGTGGGACATCTATGTAACTTTACTAACAATTGTCACCCCAATAAACTTTAAAATATATATCTCAATCAACAAAATAAATAAAATACTCTGAACATGCAATATGCATCTGCTATACCTTTCAAAGTCAATATGTTTGGTGTGGAAGTATATATTCACATTTCAAAATAGCTCCAATTCTCATTCTGTCCACATTTCTGCCACACACCAATGTCTCACAATTGGACACCAAGCCAAGGTGCTGCCAAAAGTCTTTCAACTCAGTAGGAAAAATTGAATAATGTCAAATATTTTGCTCTTTTAAATTTGAAGATATTTTTAATATTTAAAATATGCATTTCTTAAGGACTGGGTCTGCTCAACCAATTGAAGATATTGCATATTTATAATAATGATAACAATTATTTTAAAAACAGTCATTCATAGACAACCACTAGGCAGATTTCATTATCCTAGTCTCTGTGCATTGGTACAACTAGTCAGACACAATCCATATCCTCAAATAGCTTACTTTGAGCATAAGGGAGACAAAATGTTACACAAAATGCATCCAATGCTTTCAGGCATTAAGAAACTATGAAAGATAGGAATAAGGACATAGGAATTTCAAAACTGCTAGGAAGAACAGGAAAATTTCCTGGAGTACATAAGACTTATTGTGGGCCTTGGATAACAGACAAAATATAGATTCAGAATTTGCAAACTCAGATGCCTACAAAAGTCAAGTGAATATTGCTGAGCAGGAGAGTGGATGCAGTGCTTGCCATGTTTTTCAAGAGTCTCTGGAATTCCAATTTGCCATGTAGCAAACCTTGACTTTTTAAATAATGTCAATTAGCTCAAACAAAAAAAAATAAATGCAATGTAGGCCAATAAAATACACTTATGGTCTGCCTGTTTTTATTTTCTTTGTCATGTCCTCTAACATTGGAGCAGGGATGAGAGGGCAAGAGGGCAAGAGGGCCTTCACGAGCTAATGAGCTGTGATGACACCAGATATAGTTAATTTAAAAAGAACAATCAGAAGGCCTGGTGAAGGAGGTAAGCAGTAGAGGAGATAAGTTGGAGTCAGGCTGGAGATGACATTTGGATATGAATGAAAGCATTTACATGGTAGGCAGATTAGAGAAAGAGTACTGTAGGAACAAAGGTAGAAAAGTTTAAAGTGCATTATCTTAAATGAAGTCAAACTTCTCTTTGTACTGACATTAATCCTTTCGCCCAGTTTAATTGCTGAGTATAATCCATGGCGCCCTAGAAATTTTAGAAATGGCAAGAGCCAAATACCACGCAAAGGCCTCAATGAAATGCTGCTGTTAGTTTTTTTGTTTTGTTTTGTTTTGTTTTGTTTTGTTTTGTTTTGTTTTGTTTTGTTTTTTACATTACCGGTAATAATAGTGATGTGAAAAAAATCAATACTGTATTAAAATTTCTAACACTACATTCACTTCTAACATATTATTAGCTGGTTAACATTTGATAATTCCAATTAAAAGAGTTTAGAAACTTTTACTAGGATTTATCATGGCAGTATCCCAAGCAACAACGTGCCACCCAGCTTGGCCAGGCAACTAGGCCATGTTTCAGCTGAGGTTTTTTTTAAACTTTATTATATGAACATTTGGTGTTTCCTATAAACTGACAATCCAGTTTGTAAGAGATACATTATGCAAATCAGGAAATTAGCAACAAACTACTTCTGATGCTACTGTCTTATTCTTCACTTCAGATTTGCAAAAAAACAATAATGCAGTAAAATCTACCAAGAGATGTTTTGTTACCACTATTAATGGATAATATTTTATTGTGGTATTAAATTTACTGCAAAACCAGGGAAATTACAATAGCATGCATTAACCTACATAATCTAATATATTTCAATTTCCTTTGTCCTATGAGAAAAACAAATAAAGGCAAAATATACTGCAAACATATTCACTTGAGCTCAAATTTTTCCCATTTATTAAATATTCAGTTAAATTCAGTATTTCCCCAAGAGCTGTGAACCAATTTTATATTCTTCAATAGAAAACTGAAGAATTTTCAGTCTTCACATTAGTGAACATTCTGAGTTTTAGCCTCCTTTTTCTGCTCAATCTAATTTTACCATCTCTCCTCTGTTCATTGACTGTTCCTATTGCTACTCCACACACTGATGCCAAACTCCCACTCCAGGGGTAGCAAGTATCAGGAGCAAGTATATCAGGAACCATTATTGTAAATGTGTAGTTCAACTGTTTTCCTTTGCTGCACACTTATCTATGCTTTTCTGTGTAGAGCCCTTTGGCTATCGGTTCCTCTACCTAAATTCAGCTACTAGGCCAAAGTGTTTCTGTTTGAAAGACCCTCACCAATGTCCTAATATGTACTGAGCTAAAAATGTACCATGTAGAAAGCCCAAGTCTATGGTGATGGAAGGAGAACTGACTTTGGGTGGCTAACACACAATATGATATACAGATGATGTATTATTACAAAATTGTACACTTGAAACCTACGTAATTTTGCTGCTCATTGTCAATAAATTTTAATTAAAGAAAAAAACAAAAGCCCAAGGGGAACCAGGTCATACATTGGTGGATCATGAACTGAAGGCAGAAGCAGCTTAATTAGCCTGTCACATATTAATAAAACTATTCTGAAATGCACTGTAGAAACAGTTTTTCTTGGCTTGTTCATTTTGCTTTGCCTGCCAGTTTTGTTTGTTTGTTTGTTTGTTTGTTTGTTTGTGTAGGCAGCCAAAGTACTTTTACTAAATTCATTGATAGAAAGCACAGAGCCAAAGTGGGAAATGTCCAGCAAAGCTGGCCATCCTTTTTTTGAAGAAAGTCTTACAAACAGTAGGATGGCATCATCAGATAATTTTTATTCTCTGGTTTAAACTATTTTTCTGCTTTGTGCAAAACATGTATTCAACACAAAATTTTTTTGACAAATTCATATGGAGTTTGAAAGAACCATCAAACTTTTCTTTGGGATTTTGTGTTTTAAAACTCTGAAATATATAGGAAACCCACTGAGGTATTTTTCTGACATCATGGGAAAACAAACTCATTTTCCTTAGTAGAAGAAAAATATACAAATGTTCAATCTTTAGATTGAGAAATTTCCAAAGAACATTCGGGCAAGCCTAGGATATCTGGCTTCCTCTAGTGTGATATCTTGTGGAATAGAGATATAAAACTAGGACTCTGCCTTCAACCTTGATATTTAATAAATCAGAGAGGGTTATGTGTTTTTTCTAATTAAATTTATTGTGGTTACAATGGTTAGTCAAATCATATAGGTTTCCACCATATATTTCTAAAATACATCATCTATATATCCCATTGTATGCTCAATGCCCAGAGTCAGTTTTCCTTCCATCATCATATATTTGACCCCCTTTACCCTCTTCTACCACCTCTCCCCCTTACCCTTTGGTAACCACTAAACTGTTGTCTGTGTCTATGAGTTTGTGTTACTTTGTTTGTTTGTCTTCTTTGTTGCTTTCAGTTTTATATCCCACATACAGTATCAGGCAATTAAGTTCGCGAACTCATTGCAATGATGTTGCTAGCCTTCTTTTGATGTCAGAGGGATTATTCATTATGAATTTGTACCAACTGGGAAAACAGTTAACCAAGTTTACTATTTGGAAGTGCTGAAAAGGCTGCATGAAAAAGTTAGATGACCTGAACTTTTCACCAACTATTCATGGCTCTTCCATCACAACAATGCACCAGCTCACAGGGCACTGTATGTGAGGGAGTTTTGAGCCAGTAAAAAAAAATAACTATATTGGAGCACCTTCCGTACTCAACTAATCTGACCCCCAATGACTTCCTTCTTTACCCAAAGATAAAGAAACTATTGAAAGGAAGACATTTTAATGACATTCAGTATATAAGGTAATACTACAACAGCTTTGATGACCAGTCCAGAAAAAGAGTTCCAAAATTGCTTTGAAGGGTGGAGTAGGCACTGGCCTCGGTGCACAACTTCCCAAGGGGAGTACTTCGAAGGTGACCATAGTGATATTCGGCAATGAGGCATGTAGGGGAAGTTCGCGAACTTAATTGTCATATGAGTGAACTGTTATAGGAGTGAAGTCATATAGTTCTCAATTTTTTTTGTCTGACGTATTTCACTTAGCATAATAATCTCAAGAGCCATTCATATTGTCACAAATGGTAGTATTTTATCTTTTCTTATGGCAGAGTAGTAATACATTGTGTACATGTACCACATCTTCTTTATTCAACCATGTATCAAAGGAAAATTTGGTTGTGTTTCTAAGTCTCAAATGGAGGCATATGAAGAAACACCTTTCTCTTTATAGTCATGGGACTATCTAGAAAGCTATTTGGACATTTAGCTTTTGAATAGTCTTTTAGTGTAGCCAGTTATAAAATGTAAAGATAACTAAAGATAAATCATTATCATACCTGTATAAATAATGAAAGTACATTATTTTTTCAAATGCAATATTTGAAGCTTTGTCATAAATTCTTCTCATTCCTCTTAATTATTTCTTACTTTTATATCCTAAAATAAGCCAAGAAAGAATTAAGTAATTAGATAAAAAATATTATAAAAGAGAAACTAAAGAAGTCTGAAATATTGCCTTCCTAATTTAATGACTGTATTTATCTATGGCATTTAATAAATTGATTAGTAGATAGTATATACCACAAATCTACCAAAGTAAGAAGAAAAAAGTACAAAGAACAACTTCCTTTCCAAATTAAGCATAAGCAAGGAGAGTCAAACAGACTTCCCATTCTGGGTTTAGGCATGCAATTCACAAACGTATAAACAAAAAAGTGATGAAGCTTTCTTCCTGTTGTTTCAATTAGCTTAAGATATTTGTAGAACATGTGCGGTCTCCTGAGGTTTGGGAAACATGAATGCTGTAAGAACACATTTGCTCTTAAGGAGCTTTTGTTTCAAAATCCTGGGTCCTCTTAGGGAAAACCATGATTGTGTTTTTCTGTTTCCATCAATCAATCTGCCTTTGATAATATTAGTACACAGTCTTTGCATATGAAGAGTAAGAAAAAAATTAATGCTTTTTTTGGTGGTAACTAAGGAGTTATTTGATCTCTAGCTAAGGACACTTAATATTAATATCATTGCCCGGCTTTTTCACATGTGAAACATTATCACTTCAAAATTAAAATTGTTAAAACTTCAGAAATTACTATAAGAGAGGTTTGAACTTCTAAAAGAAACAACTTATAAATTTAACACATGGTTTTATAAAAATATATTAACTAAAAAATACACATATTTATTTAAAATATATATCAACACCACTTCTGGAAATAAGTTACCTAAATAGCGGATGCATTATCACTTTCAGGCCACTGTGCCCTGATAGAGAAAAAATAAACATGGTACGCTGATATGATAAATAGACAGAAACATGATGCACTCTGAAAAAATAAGGGTAAAACATTCCCTGTGGTATGAGGTGGTTCACATTTATAAGACAATGCCATGTCTTCATCCCCTGAGCAGTGTTGATGAGCTAAAAGTCCATTACATTAAGCAAAAAAGGTCAAAATTCTAAAATCAGAAAAAAAATCCCACTTGCTTTCTTTTTGACTATCTTCCCTGTTTTAAATCTTGTCAATTATTGCATTAGTAGATATGGTATTTGATTCAATTGGAAATTCTATTCTCTATCAATGCAAATACACAGTTGTGAATTTAATAAATAATTGTACTCATAAAATAAACAATATAAATAAAATGAAAAACAAAAGACCAAAACAGTTTCATCAAAATTTGGAGAAAAAAAGAACAAACCTAAGTGAATAACTTGCCATTAAAGTACATGTACTATTTTGGAATCTTCACATTGAAAAACCACCAAATGATAAATGTCAAAAAGGAAAAGTCACCCATATCTTGTATCTATCAAGGATTCTGAAATAATTATAAATGCAAGAGTTTAGAAAAATTAATTTTCTTTGACTATGTGACTACCATTTTATATATTTAATTTCTTAGTCTGACTCATTGCATTAGCATAACACCCTGTAGGTGTATCCATTTTGTCACAAATGCTAAGATTTCATTCTTTTTTATGGCTGAGTAATATTCCGTGTGTGTGTGTGTGTGTGTGTGTGTGTGTGTGTGTGTGTGTGTGTGATATCTTCATTATCCAATCATCTATTGATGAGCACTTGTGTTGCTTCCATATATTGGCTATTGTAAATAATGCTACAATGAACATAGGAGTGCATATTATCTTTCCAAATTAGAGTTTTTGTTTTCTTTGGATAAATACGCAGAAGTGGAATTGCTAGGCCATAGGTAGTTCTATGTTTAGTTTTTTGAGGAACCTCCAAATTATTTTCCATAGTGTCTGCACCAATTTGCAATCCTTCCAACAGTGTACGAGAATTCCCTTTTCTCCACAGCCTCACCAACACTAGTTTTTGTTGGTTTATTGATGATAACCATGCTGTAATGATAACCACAGGTGTGAGGTGATATCTCACTGTGGTTTTAATTGGCATTTCTTTGATGGTTAGTGACATTGAGCACCTTTTCTTATGTCTATTGGCCATGTGTATGTCCTCTTTGGAGAAATGTCTCCCATTTTTTTAATTGGATTGTCTGTTTTTTGGTATTAAATTTGTTTTGTTGTTGTTGTTTTTAAATAAATTTTGGATATTAACCCCTTATCAGGTGTATCATTGACAAATATCTTCTCCCATTCAGTAGTCTGTCTTTTCATTTTGTTGATGTTTTCCTTTACTGTGAAAAATCTTTTTAGTTTGAGGTAGTCCCATTTGTTTATTTGTCCTTTTGTGTCACTTGCCTGAGGAGATATATCAGAAAAATTATTACCAAGAGCAATGTCAGAGAGTCTACTACCTATGTTTTCCTTTAGGACTTTTATGGTTTTGGTTCTTACATTTAAGTCTTTAATCCATTTTGAGTTTTTCTTTTTTATGGTGTAAGAAGGCGGTATGGTTTCAATTTTTTGCACATATCTGTCCAGTTTTTCCAACACCATTTGTTGAATAAGCTGTCTTTACCCCCACTGTACAGTCTTTCCTCCTTTGTCATGGTATATGATAAATTTCATGCGAGTATTTCACAAAAATATTTGAATCAATAAATTTTGCACACAACTATATAGCACTCTCTATTACAACCCTGTGCAAGGTGCAAATACTGACATTATTTTCCATTTAGATACAACTAGCCAAATTAATTTTGTAGCACAATGAAAATGTTAAGTAATTTTTAAAAGGTCTATAACATGCTTTTAAAATGTCTATCCACCTGAGAAATAAATACCCACTTAAACTCTCAATCGTAGTCTTCATGATTTTTTTTTTATTATTTAAGGAAGCAATTTCCTTTTGTTCTTATTGGTTTTGCTCTTGCACACATTATCTCATTTAATCCATGACGCAGGTATTGTTAACCACATTTTATGTATGAGAACACAAGACTAACACAGATTAAACCTTTCCTAATTTCATATAGCTATTGTAAATACTAGAATGCAAATTAAGATATTTCTGATTCTGGAGCTCATGTTCTTAATCCCTACTACACATCATCTCCTCAGTTTATACAATATAAGCTTCACTTTTTCTCTTTTTCAATCCATCTTTTCTCCTCTATACTCACTTATGCTCTAGTCAAAGAGTCTGACTCCCCATTTGTCAAACAGAGGACTTACTATGTCTCCTCTTTTCCCCATACTGTTTCCTTTTGCCTCTCCCACTCAGCTAAGCAGACACAGAATCTTAAGGGAAAATGTAAAATTTTAACTCCTTCTTGAAATCCCATTCCTGGAAAATGTAACCTCTGCTTTGGCTGTCTTCTCATTGACCTCTTCCAATTGTCGGTGCATATGTTATCTCTTTCCTTTCTCAAGGGTCTCTTGATGGAAGAATGAGTTTGTGTGGATTCTCTGAGAAGCAGATGCCACGACAGGATTAAACATGCAAAAATTTTGATCAAGGGAGGAAGGCTGGGATTGCTGTTAGATACCAAGTCTGATACAGAGACAGGAAGATAAGTTTTGGTGGAAGCTTCCTAGACAACACAGTCTAAAGAAGGTTTAATAAGTCTACTGGGGAGTCTTCAAGCCAAAGTCAGCCAATGAAGAGGTTCCTATGTTCCAGGAACAGGTTTACTTTAGAATCTCTGCTGGGCTCCGTCATTGGCTAGGACCAGCCCTTAAACAGCATGGCCTGCGTACAAACGTAGCAGTGGATTTCAGAGCAGAACAGCTAAAAACCGTGGTCACTTAGGCATCCTGGTCAATTACACTCGTCATAATTGGGGGACCATAAGGTGCATTCATAAGACTGCCAAAGGGAACAATTCCCAACTGGGTTAGTTATATGCTTTGTCACTTTGGGAAAGTTATCAAATCTCTCTGAGTCATTTTGTAAGAGTAGAACTGTCATAGGAAATAAATGTGATAAATTATGTGAAAGTACTTACTACAGGAACTATTTTAAAACATTACTTGTATCTTCTCTAACATTTAGTAAATTACCTGTACCTAGTAGGTAGGTACTTAATAATGTTTTAAAAATCATTCTATGTGTACATGTACAAATACATGTATGTATAAACATGCAGTCACATGAACATATGAATAAAATAAATAGAATCTTTGTGTCTATTTCTCTGTTTAGAATTTGAAGACTCTTTCTACTAAATTTCATGTTTCATCTTTGAATCAAATGTTGCCTGGTATATACCAATCTATATTATTTGCATTATTCTACCAAAAGAGATACTTGTACAAGTGAAGGTACTAGACTGATAAGGTCCTGTCTTGTAAAAACAAATAAAATAATAATAACAGTATAAACTGCTTTGCATTCTGTATTCATTCATTCAGTAAGTATGTAAAATTCTCTGCCAGGCACTATACTAAGAAAGCAGAAACAGACACTTACATTCCAGTAGGGAAAAAGACATTATCCAAAGGATCACATAAATAAAGGTGAAATTGCTGCTGCCACAGTGCTGAGTGTGTAATGAGAGCCCATCGTGGGCAAATTGGATGGAGTCAGGGTGGTTGCCAATGGTTCTGGACATTGTGATATTAAGCTCCAAAGGATGAGGAGTTTATAAGATAATGAGGCTAGGAAAGGATCTTCTTAGCAGAGGAAATAACTTATGCAAAGTCCAGTGGTGAGAAGATGGAAGTGGTAGAAGTTTCTTGCAGAGAACAAGTAGGAGAGGAGCAGGGTGAGAGGCTGGAGAACTTAGGCGGAGCCATGAGTGAACATAATGGTTATATAATTGTCCCAAAGGACTGCATCTGAAACATAGAACCAGATCTCACTCCAGGGTTTTCATCACATTCAGTGAATTATCACTGTCAATTGTGTAACATTCACTTTTAATCACTGATTTAAAAAAAGAAAGTAAATAGGAAAGTAAAATGTTTGTTGGCCAGTTACAAATCACCCAATAGTATTTAAATGGCATTACAAACGTGATCGAGAGCACCAAAATGAGTTATTTTAGGCCTCTTCCTGATTCCATATATATATATATATATATATATATATATATATATATATATATATGTACATGTATATATATGTATATATAAAAAATCTCCGATATCTGATTTAACTATTGGAATATGTGACAGGTAGTTTATTCAATAATATAACAATATAATGGAAAGCTTGAAAATAATAAAATTAGACAATCTGCTAATCCTATCTCACAGGGCAAAATAAAATTGTCATCTGACCCATGAATGTTGAAGTATTCTCATTAGCACCCTATTTCAGTGCCTAAGGCACAGCAATAGGACTAGTGCAATTACTGGGGAGAAAGAATAATAATAAAAAAAAGTAATCAACCACTGGATCAGAAAGGATCATTGCTAAGACACCCTGTGGATCAAAAGAGTCCTTGAAAGAAAAGTAGATTCAGAGTTTTATGCGCATATAAACTCTTAGTTGTTTTTCAGTGTTTTGTACTTACAGATTTGTGGTGTGTGGCTTTTTGGCTAATGTGTTAAATCCCCAAAGGTTACATCAGGCCGGCCTGAGCCTTGTTTAAGATAAATTGAGACCATGCCCTCAGTTTCTTAAAGGAGTAGTATTACCAAATGAAATATGTAATAAATATCTACCTTCTTCCAGAAGAAATATGTAGTATTTTCCTATTTTCCTTACTGTTATGTCTTCAGAGAAAGATCTGAATAGGCAGTAAGATGGGTCCTAGAGTGGCTTCACTGTGCTTTCCTAAGAATTCCACTCTGAAAACTTGTTATAAAATAAAATTCAAATGAGTAAAAACAGAAAACTCAGCATGTATTAAACAAAGAAACAAAAAATGCTAGTGAGATCACTAAATCTTCTAGGAAAACAAATGAAATTGAGGCAAAGAACATTTGGAAAATGTCTTTGTTTTTAATTTACTTTTCAAAGCCTTAGGAAAACCAGGTATTTTCTAAGAGTCACTAGGTATTTCTATGAGTCACTATTTCATTTATAAATACCTTTGCTTACATAATATGTAATCCTTCTTTAACCTAATTCTTGCAATAATGATTTAGCATGGCCTTGATCAAGAATATAATGTGAAGCTTAAGTAGAATAATATTGAATGTCAACTATAATTTTATATATATATAATATGTGTGTGTATATATATATATATATATATATATATATATATATAATCACTGGATGTAACGTACAGCATAAGGAATATAGTCAATGTCATGTAACAGCTATATTATATGATAGCAGAGGGTAGTAGATAGTAGATTGGGAGGGTTTATCACTTTGTGAGGGGTATAAATGTCTATTATGTTGCTTTGTACACCTGAAACATAAAACAAATAAAAAAAGAATATAATGTGGATATATGCTCATATACATTTATATGCATCCAAGACAAATTTGAAAATATTAGTTTTTAACCTTTCCACATCCATGATTGAAATATGGAACCTATTAGGAATTTAAAAAAAAATAGAGCAATCTTACATTCAGCCTAAGCAATGTTTAACTGTAGCAGGGTCAAGGAAGGCCATGTAAGGTGAAAAGAAATAAATATAAAAGCAAGAAAGTAGAAGCAGGGGACTAGGGCGAGGAAGGAGAAAAGGAAGCCAGAAGGAAGAAGAGAAATACCCAGGCACAGATAAGGAGGAAAAGGGTCACCTACAAGCAGCTGTTTTGTGACATCTGAACTCTGGAGACCTATTTTTTATTAGGTTCCCTGCATAAGCTTATGCTTGCCTCAGGAAAAGTTTTGTTTGTTTTGTTCTTTTAAAGACTAGAATGAGGTACCTGGGAAGCGCTGACACATGTAATGCAAAGGGCGCAGTTGCTCTCTATCTTTCCTCTGCAGATGCTCGGGACTGAGCACTGGACCGGTCTGTCTGATTTTCTTGCCTCTACATCACCTGGTACCTAACGGTCTCCCACAGTTCCCCTGCTTCCCAGCTAGCCAGCTTGTTTTGATAAAACACCCTGCCTCTCTTCCCATATTGACCCCTGCCTAGGTCTCACACATGAGGACTTTAGGAGCTGTCTTCTGGCTTATTCTTAGCAGGTCCTGACCAACAGATCAACCAAACCCAAAAGGTAATGCCAACTCCAGAATTTATAAAGAGGAGGAATAGGACGTGGTGGGGATGTAGAAGGGGTGGCTATAGGGCCTCTCTGGAAACTGTTCTTTAGCACAGCAAGGTGACTGATTTTCACTCGAATTAGGTTTTCTTGAACTGGACTGGGGGCCAGAGATTTGCTCTGGCTCTAAGCCTAGCTCCCATGCCTCGTTCACCAACGCCTGCAGCCTTTTATTGTATCTCATAAAGTGTCACCTATCCGGGCCTGCGCTGGAGCCAGCACTAGTTCGAACAGTAGAAAGATAGAAGCCTGAAAAGATTCCCTCACTGTTTATCTGTGAGAGAGCCACTTACATTGCTCCGAGGGAAGCAATGAGGAAATCTTTTTAAGAAAAGAAATCCAGCTTTCCCGTTTCAAGCCTCATGACCACTCCCAATTACTGACTCTTCGAACTCAGTTTACAATCACTTCTTTTTATCTATATCCTATATTCTTGCCCTGACTAGAAAAACAGGAAGTTTCACCTTAGGTAAGTAAGTTTAGATCCTACCAAAAATGTGAGAAAATTGAGCTATTTTTGCATCCAAATATAACAGAGATTAAGAAACTTTGCATATAATCCATATATATATATACATTTATAAAATTTAAAACTTACAATGTTTTAAGTCTAAAAGCCTAAGTAGCTAAAGCTGCTAAGGTACTCAATAATTTCTCCACTATTAAAAAAATACACATATATGTAGCTTAAGAAAGCCTGGGCAGTTCTCAGTGGACACTAGGTTTTCAAAGGCCAGGAAAGGAAAAGCAGAAACATTGACACACAACATGGGGAAAGCATCGCCACTCATCAATCCCATTGTCCCTTCATTTCATTTCTGCCTTTCTGTGAACATGCATTTGGGATTTGGTATCAAATCCAATCTGCCACATTTTGCTTTGCATACTTGCTGGAGTCTTTTCTCCCTTAAAACTCAGATAAATCTCTTCAATCTTTTAGGATCCAACAGAGTTTCAAATCCGGCTCATAGTAGCCTCAACCTCCCTCCCTCCTCCCCACTGAAAGAAGGTATCACACTCATAAAAATGTATAAAACAGAATAGTGCATACAATTTCACAAGCTTCCCAGTAATTCAAAAACATTTGTAAATTCCATTTTTTTCCTGCACACTGCCAGTATTTACAACTAATTAAATTCTCATGCAGCTGCTCTGCTAGGAACTATGACAAAACAAGACTGAGCATGAACCAAAGTGTCTTCTTTCCATTACTTTTCCTTACTATTTATTTTGATGTTCTAAATGGAGCTGCCTTCTGTCTGTCAATACTCAGTATGGTTTTACTCAATTCTAGGAGCAATTGTGGTCGAGGATGTTGCATCACACATTTCTCCCACCATTAACCATACCTCTCATAAACCAGCCAGCCCTGGAGTCACTGCAGGGAACAGTTCACACAGCCAAGGGAGACATAAAGATGAAGCTTTTTCTTATCTGTGCAGTAGCCATAGCACATGAGCTTTGGTGGGGCACCTGCTGCCAAAATTCTGGATGGAGCCCTCTTGATGACTTTATTCATCCCCAGTCTCCCCATTTTGAAAAGAAACTCCAGGAAGACAAATAACAAAAACAATTTTGCTTTTTAGACTCAAATAAAGTGACATCTTTTCTTAAATAACATAAATATTAGCAGTAGACCTAACTGGTTTTGAGGCATACCTGTCTATAAGAGACACTGTGTTAAGTGTCTTGGAGAATTAGATCATTCATTTCATCAAGTCAACATTTCTATGATACAGGTAGAAATTATAACCATTTTATAGAAAATGTAAAATGGCTCAGAGAAGTCAGGTCCCCAAAGCACATGACCATATATTGCAGGTTCTATAATTTGATCCCAAAGCTGTCTGGGTTCAAAGTCTTGTATGCTTAAGTATGTAATCACTTCCTGATCATGGTATTAATAGTGACTTAAAAGAGAATCTAGCATGAAACATTCACTACCACGGAACACGAACTTCCTGGGCCATTAATGAAGAGAATTTACAACTCTCTTTATATAAAACCAAGCAAAGATATTATCATTAACAATCATGATATTCATCTTAAGACTTCTATGACACAGACCTCACACTGTCAACATGCACTAGAAATAAGAATATAAATTCCATCATAATGTTAATGTAATGCTACATGAACCAGTGCTTATGGAGCACAGAAAGCAAATTAGGGCTCCCTAGTCAATCATTCAGGTATCCGTTCTTCTCAACTCTTACTATACACAATTACGTGTTTAGTATTTCCCAGAGAGCTTTGGGATATGCAGAAATGGACATAGTTCCTGTCTTGCAAAGGACCTAATAGGAGAGAAACACCTACAGAGAGTTAAGTAATGATAGCAGGCAGCAATACATGTGCTAGTTGAGTGACACAAATAATAGATGGAATGGGAATACAGCAGAGAGAGAGAAAATAATTTGGCTCTTGGACTGAGGACACTTCAGAGGTAGACAGAGGTGGAGGGCACAGGGTTTCCCATGAGTAAGGAGAGCATGAGCATGGCTAAAGTTGAACATTTGAGTATTCATCTTGGAGATGCAGTGTTAAGCTTAGAAATATAGCCTGGAGCCAAACTGTAAGTCTTACAGGACACACACTGAGGCTGTGTCTATAATTAATGGTGGAACAGGGAGTGTTGAAAATGTTGCAGCAGAGAACTGTTACGATGAAAGCAGTGTTATAAAAAGATTACTCTAATAGCAATTTTACAATGTACTCAAAATGCCAGAGATCAAAGCCAGGAAGACCAGTTTGGACACAACTGCAAGCAATCAAATGTGAGGCAAAGCCCAGAGAAGGGAAATGAAGAGACTAAGGCGACAGGGCAGTAGTAATAATGCTCTGTTACAAGGTTCTCTTTCATCCTCCTTTTCCTGAGTGTACATTCCCTAGTTAGTTCTGGCCCATGAATGGTAAGCAGAAGAACAGATACACGCTCTGCAGACCTCTCTTATCCCTGCCACAGGGACCTAGAAGCCATATGTTAAGGTGACAGAGACAGACGATAGTATCAGAATGTGTCCTAAAGTCACTGCTTGAAGGGAGCTGCCCTGGAGAGCCACTGGACAAACAGCAGACTTTGAATAAATAAAAACTAGATTTGTGTATGTTCTAGGGTTCATTACTCAAACATAGCCTAATCTCTTCTTACTGATACAAAGATAACTCTATCAGAATCCATAGCTGTGCCTAGGGACTCTGAGAACCTTGGCTTTGGAGGCAAACCTAAAAATAGGTAGCAGCCAGGATTTGTCAGTGAGTTAAATGATGGAACTAGCACATTAATTTAAAGGGTCCCTGCTGTTCAATGAAAGCAATGACAATTTTTCTCTCCATTGCTATTTCATTATTTAAATATGGGTTTTTAAAAATCATAATATTATATTAAGTAACGGACAAAATGTAGAATTCCTTTTAACAACAGCAACAGCAGCATTCTATAATAATAGTTTTCCTAAAAAGCTAAACTGGAAACTCTAAAGAACCATATATGGCCCTGAAATCCTAGCCTTACCACTCTCCTTAAAGTTATTTCTCACTACAAGATACTAGAATGGAGGTGGAATAGAAGGGAAAGACTGCAAGGCACTCTTCAGCATGTGTCAGCACAGAGGGGTGTTCAATTAAGTGAGCAGAGTTGATCCTGCCACTCAGTTCACAAGTCTGTGTGAACTACATCAGGCATTATCAGACAACACTCTGGCTGACCTACTGGCAGGTTTTCTCAATTATTATAATTATCCAATTCCTATACCCGTGAATATTTTTACTCTTGGAGCCTCTAAAAGGAAGCAAACAGGATGAAAACAACACAAGAGAGAATTTCTAGTCACTCAGTTCCAGCATCACTTGAGATCATACCCACACCTAATCTGAGTAACCTGGTCTTCCAGTGTAGGGAATGCAGAATGCATGGCACACAAAGCACGTAAGCAGTTATACACACTCTTTTGTCAGAGGGAAGGCCCCAGCAAGCCCTCTAGCAGGATTAAAAAGAACCACTTGCAATAATGCAATAGAATAAAGCTAAATAACCCACATGGAAACTAAATCCATGATCTTGGATCTCAAGATCTGGCCCATGAGTGGCCAGGTCATGGGCCATTAACCTATGGCCCAGGGGTTAACTGGGCTTTAACCAACACAGCTAATTATGAGAATAACCAGACAAGGTGTGATTAAAAATTTCCATCTGAAAACTACATCTTGGACTGTATCTTTATTTTAGACCAAGACCTAGCCTGAAATAGTTCTGAAAGCCCTGACAAATGACCTTCTCATAGTTGTGGATGAGTGCCAATTGCCCATGCTGATTCTACGCTACATTAGCTCCCTGGCATTTTCCAAGAGGACACCTACTGATTCTCTACATAGGACACGGATATGAAAATGCCCCATACATGTCAAAATATTTAGCAGCAACATGCCACTTTGGATGGCATTTCATTGGTTTCTTAGGGGTCATTTGTAGGGAATAATCAAGGGGTGGAGACATCATTTGACTAATCCCAATCAGCCAAACCCAAAATGTACCTCATGTGGTCAAAGAAACTATTTGTTCTAATTCAAAATTAATTAAGTTTGAGTTAAAGCAGAAAGGGAGTGGTCCCATAGCTTTAATTACAGACATTCAGTACAACACAAAGACTGTCATCTCAGTGCTTTGGCCTTGAATTTCTGCCATCAAAACCATTAGTCAATTCAGAGACAGAGCTTGAATACTTGACTGCCTACACTCAGCCCCATCTGTCATCAGCCCCATCTGTGCATCACTGCCAGTGCGTCATCCGGTTTGCCAATGGTACTGTGCATCAATGGTTCTTGTGAAGCAAGCAGGGCACTTATGTACTTCCACCAAAGCAACATGGTTTCATCCCCTGTTGGAAGGATAAGCTATCTAAATGCAACACCATAAATTTACACTTGCTTATCCCTTTCTTATTATCTTATTAAATTAGAATAAATGACCTCAGCACAAGGGACTGGGGGGTTGGGCAAAGCGAGAATAACAAAATTAGGAGCCACAGAACAAACAGGTCAAATGTATGTTGAGAAAAATAAAATAATTTATCAAGGGGAAAAAAATAAAAAACATGGGAAGGTGAGATTTAAATAAGTGTTTCTATACTGTTTTAACTGTGGTCTAATTGATTTAGACCATCTGATCCAATAATTGTTGTAAGAGATAAAAATCATCAACCTAAACCAGTGTTTCTTAACATATTAAAAACATCTGGGAAGATTTACAAAACCCCAGATGTGTAGGTACCATCTGGCCTCCAGACCAATTAAATCAGAATCTCTGGAATGGGACCAAGCATCAGAAATTTTTAAAGTACTCCTGGGAATTCCAATGTACATCCATATTTGAGAACCACTGACTTAAACAAAAGAATGAGGTATCAGTTTGTAAGGTATTGTTGCTTCTACTACTACTGATCCACTGTGCTGCAAGCAAGGAAGAAATAGCCATAAATGTATATATCAGGAAAGATGACTTTGAAAAGGTTGATAAATTTGCCTAAGGTCACATAGCTCATAGATGGTAAAGCAGGGGCTCAGAGCCAGGACCCTACACTGACTGATGTCTTCACTAAGATGCACTGAAGCCCCTGTGTGGGGGTCATCGAGGGGCTGGCTGAATGGGGCATGGGGGTGAGCCTTTGGACTGAAGAGAGCTCTGGTAATAAATGCTACTTCACACCCACTTGCCCCAGAGATTCCCACTACTTAGAAATTTATTCTAGTTATGCCAGAGTCACCAAAAGTTCCCAAATATAACTCAAAGGCTACAATAATAATCAACATTATTGTTATGATGGCTACCAATTATTGTGAACCTGTTCCATGTAAAACTCTGCCTTAGCTGTTTTACATGCATGACTTCAACTCTGCATTGCATCCTGTGAAGTAAAGATCAAAATGCCCACCTAACATTTGATAAAAGTAAAGTTTATAAAGGTTAAATAAGTTTCCCAAAGTCACATAATTATTAAATGGCAGAGCCGAATGCTCTTTTTTAATCTTTATACTATGTTGCCCAAAGGAGATACATATTTTAACACAACTACTCTCAATTATTAGTTAAGTTAAGAGCTGCATCAACAACTGAAGTCATAAGACATGGGACGGTGAATTGAAGGCAAGGGTGGGATGTGAGAATGTAGTAGTTTTAAAATATGCCCATCAGTTAATTCTTTGATACTCCTCCTTTCAGGAGATGGAGTTTCATTTTTATCCCTTAAGTTTCTTCCCCAGCTAAGACACGCCCAAATTCTTGACCCACAGAAACTGTGAGATAATAAATGTATGTTATTTTAAGCTACTCAATTTTGGAGCTGTTATACAGTAGTCGATAAGTAATACAGAGGATAAAAAAGAAAATTGATGGAAGCAAATAATAATGGGGCTCAATGATGCATAAGAATGAACAATCCTGAGTGGCCTAGAGATACCGGGAGGTCACTGGGCAACAGCAAAAGGACATGGGAAGAGTTTGGGGTGAAGAAAAGGCAAGGTGGGATCGCAAACTATTTACGATAACTCTTTTATTTTTGAAGGAAAGAAAGAAAGGTTGGTTTGAGTGTGACTTCCTTTTCCCAGGTTATTACAGTTTGACAGACCTCCACATGACATACTAAAAGGCACCCAAGCACCCGAAGCAATAATGTGTCATTCAAAGTCAAGTAATTTACTCACTGGCAAGATATGACTACTGTATCACAGAGGATCAAAAGACATCCCTCAATGTGTGGAAATATAAGGCAGGAAAGTCAAAATCATTTGCAGCCGAGCTTGTGTTTCTAAAATAGGTGTGGATACAGAAATAGACAGTCCTCTTTGTACATATGATATCCAAAGGTGGAAACGGCAGGACTTTTAAAACGCTCTTCCTATTTTACACAGTCCAACAAGACAGCTCATGAGAATACGGTGCCATTAATATGGACTGCATTAACTTGAGGCTATGAATGACATGTAATATCCCTTTACCTACCCACCTTAAGGCAAAATCTCATTTATATCTTATATACATTTACATAAGCAACTGTATCTACTACAAGGAGACACAAATGTTTGGGGTTCAGTTTGTTAATCTTCCTTGTTCAGGTGTTCAGTTGGGGAATGTCCAGATTCTAGACTCAAGCCCCCTCTGAATTCCATATACTGTGTTCTAACGAGTCTGTTAGAGAAACATTGGGGAGGATAACAGGATAACTGATTTTGTTCTTGCCAGTAAATCACCTCCCCAGGTAACTGTTCTCATAATAAAAATGCCAGCTGGGTGACAAGCCTCTATGCCAAGAAAAGGTTGTATTTTAGCCTTCTTGTGAAGTCAGTAAAAATTTTAAAATCACAAGGAAGAAGAAAAATAAAATAAACTGCTGCTGAATAAAGGGTAATAAACGGGGAAAGGGAAATAATTTTGGAAGATTCTTTGTAATGCACCTCTGGCATTGCAGTTGATGCTTGAAAGGATAAATACTGTGTGTTTCCTTCAGAAAATGAATTGATCACACCAGTGACTAATAATCTAATCTCTGTTTGCCCAACTGGATAATAGGACTTTCTTTATTTGATGACCATTTGTAATATACCCCCTTTCAAAAATGTATAGAAATGTTTGTGGCAGGACTTCCCAAAGAATTTTCCCAGAAGATTCTGTTTTTTATGTTCTACTTACTGCCCCCATACCCTCATAGTCTCTAAACCCTTTTGCCACAAACCAAAGAAGAGAAAGGGAAGGGACAGAAATGGGTTAAAAAATAGGACTGCTGAGGAGATGGGGATAGAAAGGAGTTTTAAAATAAAGTGTTATGAGTTTCAGAGAATGTTCTGGAATAGATTTTTATCTCCCCATGGCTGGAGTCCTTGACCTCTACTTATAAACTCAGTAATCTCACTATAATAAATCCTGCTGTGACCTCAGAAAGGATGTACTAAAAAAGCTCTGGCTCAGTGATCTGTGACTGAGCATCAAATCAACCTGACAGTTGTTTGGTTTTCCTGTCAGGTATCTTTGCTCTGTTCCAAGCTCAGGCTCCATCTTGATCACCCACCTGAAACTGGGACCCTTCTGTTGAATTCTGTGTTATAAACCCTCAGAAGCAAGATACTGCCTCACTCTGCCTACACCCCACCTCCAGGGACTATGGATTTCTGTTCTTCATCATTGCCTGCTCACGGATTTCCCACCAATATGTTGAATCCTACTCTCAGTGCCACCCAATTCACTTTTCTTCTGCCAACAGTCGCAACTAATCAATACTCTTAATAAGTGCACTCTGTCAGTAGATAGATTGTCATCCTAACTCCATATCACTTTCTATACTTGCATCCCATTTCCTTAATTCCGGGTCTTACTCCATTTTAGACTGCCCCATTCCATTGTTATTATGTCAGGCCACATCCTAAGACATACCATTTTCCTTAGCCAATGTGAACCAATTGAGTTAAATGCAAGGCTTTCCTTTCCCAGAATATAAACAGGGAAAATATTTTCTTCTGCAGTCTGTCAGATTTCAAATCCTGAGGAAAATTTGTTTGTCTTTAAAAAACTGTACTGTTTTAAAAGAGAGACTTTGATTGATTAATTGATTCATTAGTCTCAAACTAATGTTGAGTTGCAAATACTAGAAATGATGTTTCTAAGGGCTGTACTGCGTCTTCAACTACGAGGTGACAGATACCTGTGGAGTTTCAATAGACCAGAAGAGCTGTCACACCACTTGTTCTATTCTGTATGTTCTAGTGTTTTGCTAGTTAACATTCATGCAATATATATTTACTCACTCTCCATGCAAACAGATCAAGACTGACACTTAAGAGCTCATCAGTAGGTGAGAAAAAATCCCAGGGACTGAGAAAAATCTAATTTAAAATAAATTTCTGTCTGAAAAATGACTGGCACTCTCCTCCTCTCCTGAGAAGCAGTGCTCTGTTTCTTTGCATAATTCTGTTTCAAAATCAGTAGCCTACTACCTCCTTATGCTAAAACAAAAGGTCTAGTATTAGAGAAGAAAAGCAATGCAAATACAGTTTCATGATTACTTTTGCTAAACACTCATGTAATTTATTTCTTACCCCCAATACAAGAGTGAATGTCAATTGCAGAAAAACAAATTTAATATGCCAAAAACTTTCCCCCCTCCAATACATCAGGAACCAATGTCTGGGGACCAAGAGCCAACATGTAGGTTTGAGGAAATGCATTACCATCAGACCTATCAGACTCTATCTCTTGTCTACAGCTTCTGTTATCCCCAAATTTGCATAGCTTCAGTTAGAGTGAAAGAGCACCAAAGAGGAGGAGACTACATGAAGACAGTAAAAGAAAAGTGCACAATGTCTAGGAGAACAAGAGAGGGAGAGTGCTTCAAAATGGAGAAAGTAGGCTACTGTTCACATACCACTAAGAGATGGTGTAAGAGGAAGGCAAAGCAGTGGCGGTTAGACTTGATATTATGGATATCATCAAGAACAATTTCAATGGTGCAGTGGGGAAAGACAGATTAAAAGTAATTTGAAGAGTGAATGGTGGATAAGAAATGGGAGTTGATACAGATAGACTAAATATCAAAAAAGGTTATTATATAAAAAATGAACAGAGATGAGGGCTCGTACTTAAAGGAAGGTCCAAGGGAAGGCTTTGGGTTACTTTCTTTTTTAACATGGGAGATTTAGAGGAATATTGGTATACTAATAGAAATGAGAGGGGATGGTGATGCAGACAAGATACCACCATTGAAGGAGTCAAGTCTTTGGGAAGGCGTAAAGGAATGAAATTCAGAGTACAAGGGGAAGGAGGAGGGAAATGGAAAGAGCCATTTGCGTGGCCCAACTTCAATTCTGGAAGAGATTTCTGGCCGATCACCAAGCCCTTCTCCAAAATAAGGTTCACATTAAAACCTAACCCCTTCCTTTCCCATCGTTCCTCCTTGGACTTGTGAGTTGAAATATCACTGTGTCATAAGTCCATATCTTAAAATATGACAGAAATAGTTATAATAAGCTACTTTTCCCAGTAGAATCAGTATTTCTCTTTTAGCTTTTATTTCCTTGGTTGTACATTCCAAGATGTTAGCCCATCTGATTTATCACCATAGGAACAAATACATTTCATTTTTACATATTAAGGTTAAGCACGCATTTTAGGAGACATTGAAAGGGTAGAGAGAAATTGAAATACATGTTAGGTTGTGTATTTCTTCAGAAGTCTGTTTAAGTTTATGATAAAGGGGTTTGACGGTTCTTATAAAAGCAATTTTCACTATGTAAGGCCTGATTCCAAGAGAATCAAACTTTTACACAAATACCAAGAAAAAAAATTTGAAAGGTATTTTGATCACATCATTCATCATTTTTAATCATGTTCTGAAAAATTTCAAGCTTTGTCTTCAGTGTAAGAGATCAGTCAACATGATATCCCCTAAAAGACTATAACCTTCTCCCTTATAAGTTGTCATACAATCACTTCAGTACATTTTCTGTAACCTAATTCTTTGATTTGTCTTTACATGGGTTTCAGAGAAAGGTTCTATTTTTGCATATTTTATTAACTGGGTTATAGCATGTGATGCAATAAACCATTAGGAGTCAAAGATCCAGGCTTCAGTTCTGGTTTTGTCATTCACTAACTATGCAATTTTAGAAAATTCTTAACCTTTCCTGAACTGTGGTTTACTCATCTATTCAAAGAGATGCTAGGAATTTTGCTACCTCGTCTATTAATATTGTGAGGCTCACATGAGGGTTTGTAAGATTCTGTGAGGCTCATATGAGTTTGACAAGAAAAGGGGAGGGGGAGCTGGACAGGAGGGAGGGAAAGAATAATAAGAGAGAATTTTTAAAACCATACACAAATGTAAGGTATAATTGTATGCAAATGAAGCTCAAGTTAAGTCATCACTGAATTACACAAAGAAATTTCTATTCCATCTCAGCCCCTAGACTAGAAATTTCATGCCCCTATTTTCTGAGATTCCACAAACCAAGGGATCACAAGTCACCGAGAGTCCAGATAAGGGGAAAAGCCCTAGAGTAGATCGACAGAGGCCTGAGTTTTAGTCCCAGTTCTGCCATTGCCAAACATAATTTTGTGCACATCACTTCACCTCTCTGATTTATATTGATATATGGTTGTGTACATTGTGTAATAATCACTAAATAAAAGCGTCAAAACCAAAATGTTAAAATTAATAAAACTGTGAGATACTTATTTTTAGAGCAGAAATAATTGCAGTTCCTTTACATCTTTTATTGGAAAGATGAGAACTCCTATTTAAGGAAAGGAGAAGAAATACCTTAAGAACAATGCCAACTAAAATGGCAACTCAGATAAGATGAAATTGCTTCTGAAACACTGATCTTTTAATTAAAGACAATGTCAAAACACAATGTGTATTCTTAGCTTCATTATTTTGAATCTGTTTCTTGTTTCCCAATGAACTGAAGAAATAAACAGTGATTTTTAAAATGAATTATGCAGTGCAGTTTTCCTCCAGGAAAACCAATATAGCTTAATTTTCATTAACTGTATTGTAAATCGCATTACTCCTTTGGAAAACATTCCAGGGTGTTTTTATTTATAAACCAACAGATGAGAATTATAATGCATTTATGTTGTGTCTGGATACTTTCAAAGGGGCTTTCTTATTTGAAAAAAACTACAAAGTAGAATTCAACAATGGTATTTTTCCTCCTAAACTTTTTGAAATGAGAAAACCCAATATACCCTGGAAGCCAGAAGTAGTGACAGCCAGGGTTAAACTGCAGCATTCAGGATGCTAATTAGCTAACCATGACTGTATGTATAATGAAGATATTAAGCTTTCTCTAAGAACATTGCAACTTGAAATTCAAACAACTAACATTATGGGATAATTGGGAAATATGATTAACTGATTTAAACACTACTGAGAATGCAGCACGATTCCCTTTCAAGAGGAAGAACAAATATATTCGACAGACAAATGCCAACATCAGAATTAGCAAGTAGTCAAGAACGGAGGTGACTAAGAGTACACTGGTAACCATTTTGAATAAATCACTTTAAAGCTAGTCACAGTGTGAATGAGGATAATTATATGGCTCTCAACTCTGTTCATGCTTTCTTCTTTCAACTGCAAATCCCCTCAACTGTCATGTTTAGTTGTCTCTTTGAGATGTTACTATACATGGTAACAGATGAATCTGCTTGCTCTTCTGTGAGTTTTATAAATGATCTTAGCTCACACAGCAAAGGCAATAAGCTTAGGTTACGCAAGGCTTGACCCTTGGATGCTTGCTTGCCTGCAGTTTTCTACCGCAGGAAAGCTTTACACGACTCTACAGGAAGATTTGAAAATTCATCAGGAAATAATTTGAAATGCAGAAAGTAACGCAGATGTCCTATACTTTTCATTCCTTGTACTGATTGTAGAGGAGTAACTCAATAAATTATTTTAACAAGTGATTCCCAATGAGAAGGTATATTTTAGCAGAAATGGCTAATTTGGGCCCTTAGGATTCTTTTAGAATGTCCCAATTAATTACATATAACCACCCTAACAATCAGGAGATAGTCAATACAAGGAATTTAATGAAATCGGTCTGGAAAAAAATGGATTAATGCGCAAACTTTCTAGAGGAGAAAACCAAGAGAATATTGTAGGCACCAAATTTTCAAAATGGAAAACGAATTGAACAGAATTACAAACAAATACCATGGAGAAATAAAAATCATAATCAATCTGCTTGACAGGAATCTGTGCTTTTACCTGCAAGACAGCTACAGTGGCTTGCACTTACTAGCTACTAAGGGGTGTGTGGTGATGATAAAGATTAAGAAAAACTAGACTTCTGGGATAAAATTAGAGAATTCAGTTCAGTCCATGCAAGAAATCAATGAAAAGAAAAATAGGGGAAATCTAATATACTAGAATTTAATGCAAGGTGGATCATTTCAGTACTGAATAAATACTCCAATTATTAATATTTAAGTTCTTCTAATTTGCCATAGGTATTGCCTAAAGGATCATAGCCCGTAAAAGTAAATCCAAAGGGGCCCTCTGGCAGAGGCATACAGAAAGATTTGGCAAGTTCTTTGCAAAAGGGATGCTCTCTTACTCATATTCTTTGCATCTAACCCTGTTGAAAAATCAGTAGGCATTTGATATATGTATTTTTGTTGTAATTTTATGTACAAAATCAGTAAATCTTGTTTCCATTTAAGCAAGTCTTCGTGAATACTGTATTTTATGTATATACAGTAAACTTTTCATTCGCAAGAAGATTAGAGAAATGATTAAAACCTTAGGTAAATATTGAAAAAACGAAGAAATTCATAATAAAATTCAAAGTAGCCCATTGAGCGGCCATAGATTTCAGGTAACTTATCTGTTACGCATTGGGTATGAACTGATCTTCAACCATGCCCTAAATGAATATTCAAAAATTTTATGAAGTAGGTTAAGATGTATTATGACTAAAATCAAATAAGATTTATTTATTAAGTAGGGAAAATGTTAATGACTAGAAATTTATTAATATAAAATGTTCTTTCATAAATTTTCTTCAACTGTATATAATCTTTGTTGATTTATTTATTTTTCTATATTCCAGGAGAGGGAGGCAGTATGATACACCACCCAGCTTGGAGTCAAACCACTAGGGTGAATCCAGACCTGCCCATTTACTACTATAAATCAAGGTAAAGTCACTTAATCTTTTCACACCTCAGTCTCCTCAATTATAAAATGGGAATAGCACAAGTATTTCCTTATAAGGAAGTCATGAGGATTAATGGAGGCAAAACATATAAATCATTAGAATAATGTTTGCCTAAATACTGTCAAAAATTGTAACATATAGTAGATAACATGTTTAGCACAATATTGCGTACTTACTTTAAAATTCAAATGTAAATATTGCTTGTTGCTTGACTGAGTGTCATGACTTTTAGGTACTTTAAAACAAAACATATCATGCGTTCCAGTGCTAAGTGGTTATGAATTTGTTATGTAGGCTAAAGGGCCTTATGAAACACAATTCATATTTTTATTTCTTTGAAATTTATATACTTAGATCATATAATAAGTTGGAGGGGGGTGGGGGTGGCACATGGTAGGTAGTTGAGCCACAGGTTGGTTGGTTGATTCGTTGTTCAGTTAGTTGGCTTAGTTTAGTAATGGTATTTTTTATTAAAGATTTGTTCTTCCTATACAAATTTCACAGCATATCCAACAGGCTATATTCTAATGTTTAAGAACATGATTGACAGTAACATGGCCTATAAATCATTTCTTAAATAATAGTTGTAAAAACTGGTTGAAGGGTGCTTTTTCCAAAATGTAACTCCTGCCTCAATAGTTTTAAAGTTCGTTCCTTTCTAGGTTGCTAAGAACCGTCAAGGCCACACACAGACTCCATGGCCCAAATTACAAGGATTTCTCTAGTCAGGACCCACCCTACTTGTCTCTCTAGCCTCCTCTGCCTAAGGTTCAAGCTGTCATTTCCTGGTTCATGGGAATTTATGTGCCTCTCTCTGAGTCTGAAACCTCCCATCTCTACCTTTAATCTGGCTGACGCCTTCCCATCCTTTAGGAGTCAGCTCAAGACCTCTCTGGTTTTGATGTTCCTCCAGTAGGCTCCTATGGCAGCACTATGTGCTCAGCTCCATCAACACTTAACATGGGAAAGTAATTGCTCATTTAAGGGTCTTTCTCTGATAATTAGATCTTAAACTCCATTATGACAGAGCTGTGGCTTATTAAACTTAGTATCACAAGAAAATCACACCTGCTTTTATTGGTTTGTTGAATGAATGAATAAAATGAGATTATATACCCTGGTTCCTGAAGATGTCCCATGCTCAAAATGTCTGTGTTTTGTAAAAAACAATGAGGAAATATTGCTCAATACTGTTAGGATATATTAATTTTTTTCAGTGGGAAAAAAAACAAGGTGTTCAAGCATATATTATGTGCTACCTTTTAGGAAAGAAAGGAAGGAGAGGAATATAAATATATAGAGAGAGATATGAAAAAACAACCAAAAAACAGGAAATACAAACCAAAAACTAATAAATATGATGCCATCCAAGAAAAAGCGACAAGAGAGAAACTACAGTTTTCCAAATGTGTTTTACTTTGACATTTTGACTTTGGACATATAATAATGTTTTAAATAATTATTAAACAAAAGTAACTCAAACTGAAAAATTAACCCATGAAAAGTAAAAGCAAAATGAAACCAGAGAATATAACTGTATATGAATTTGGTAGCTTAACCACACATAAATTATTTTCAGTGGCATAAACCAATTGCTTGATGGTATACTCCTGGTAGGACAATAAGAACTGAAATCTTAAATTGTGTTTATCAATCACATTATTAACAATATTACCGTTGTTACTCTAAAATTATTTTTAAGTTATTGTATACATACAATCATATGGAATTAAGATTTTTGAGTTTATGGGAAAAGTGATAAACATGAAATAAATAGAATTACAAATAAAACCTATAAATTCAAATTGAAAATATGCAAAGTATGGAAATATCAATATAAACATATACAATATTTCTCTTTTAAAATCGTTCTACAGAAAATGCTTAGGAACAGTGAATAAACAAACAAACAAAAACACCTGAGATGCGTTAGAGACATAGCTGTTTCCTGGTCTGCACAGAAAATATAAGAGAGGAGGCTGGGACTGCTTTTCCTACCAGTGTGGGGATATACATATATCAGTGACAATCAGGATAATTTCCAAAGGACTTGGGAGCAAAACTGAAGGGATTCTTACTGGCAAAAATGAAATAAATTCAATATCATAAAGAACAATAACTGTGGTGGATTGAAAAATATAAGATAAGAACCATGAGGTTATAATATTATATAAAAACAACACAATAGTCATCTCTAGAAAATTTTAGAGAACCCACCTATTATTCTGAAAACTTATAATTAAAGGGAAAGAGTCAGGCTTTTTTTTTTTCTCCTTTTCCTGTACAAACTGTTCCTCAACATAAATACCTGATGCAGTAGGCTATATTTGTGTAGAAGAATTCAAGCTATTAAATGAAAAGGGAATGATAGAATTAGATTCTTACCATTTTACAACACCTATTAAACAAACAGATCTATGTAATAATCATCAGTGACAGCTAACCCTTTAGATGAAAAATTGATGGGAAAATTTGTAATGGATGAATCAGGCTAAGTACACATAGACCTATTGATCAATTTTACCACCATATTAAAAAGACATTAGATATTATGGGCTTCCAAATGTGATGCAATGGGAGGGACCCAACAACCTAAATGAAGTATTCTTACCAAAATATCAAATCTGGATTTGATCAAAACTCTGTCTAGATACAGCTTATAGGAAATAGGGGTCAGAAGAAATTGTTAAACAACATCATGGAGATCCACTCAGCAAAATATAGAATGTGGTAAATTCAACAGGACAAGTAACCTAGTTTCTTTAACAAAGTGTAAGGGAAAAATAAAAGAAGGGAAGCCTTTATAGGTTAAAGGAATTTTATACGAATGAAATGCCAAGTGAGGATCTAGTTTGGATCCTGATCCATACAAACAACATGTCTTAGCTCATGAGGCAGACTTTCATGACATTTCTCAAAGGTTCACAAAACCCAAACAATAAACATCTGGCTTTGGTGTGTCCCATACCTTGGATACAACAAGCTAAGCATGGCACTAGCAACAGGCAGTCGTGCTTTGCATATTGGCCTCTCCAGGCATCAATAAGCCCAGTATGGGTGGCAGTCATCTGTGGATTGCTTGTGGCTCATACCAGGTGGCCCCAGACAGAGAACAGGCTTCAGCTAAACTTGTCCTTCAGCTGGTCCCCTCCCAGGTGGCACCAGGGGTGGCACAGCTGTTCACCAGCTTTGGACGAAGCCAGAGCGTCACCCAGCTACATCCAAGGATGACACACCCAAAGGGCAGACTTAGCAATCACCACAGCCCCGCTAAAGTGAACCTTGCTCTGTAGGGTCACCCCTTGCACCACAGATACATTACTGTAGTCAGAGCCAGCCTAACAGCCAATTAGCCTGAGCATCAATCCCTCTCACTGACATACAGACATCAACCAATGCTCAACTACAACAAGAGGGCATACATAACCCACACCAGAGACATACCTGGAGTACCCAGTTCTGGTGACCACTGGGTCCCATAGTACACCTACTATATAAGGCTGCTATATTAAGACTGGGAGGCATAGCAGCCCTACCTAATACATAGAAACAAACACAGGGAGACAGCCAAAATGAGGAGACAAAGAAACATGTCCCAAATAAAAGAACAGAACAAAGCCCCAGAAAAAGAACTAAACAAAATGGACACAAGCAAACTACCAGGTGCACAGTTGCAAACACTGGTTATTAGGATGCTAAGTGATCACAGGGAGAACTTCAACAAGGAGATAGGAAACATAAAAATGGAGATAAAAAACTTTAAAAAGAACCAGTCAGAAACTACAATAACTGAAATGAAGAATATATTAGACAGAAACAACAGTAGATTAGATGAAGGAGAGGATAAGGTAGTACAAAACATCCAATCAGAACAGCAAAAGAAAAAAGATTCAAAAAAATGAGGAGAGTTTATGGGGCCTCTAGAACAACAATGAGCGTACTAACATTTGCATCATAGGGGTACCAGAAGGGAGAGAGAGAACAAGGAATTAAAAACCCAGTTTTGAAATAATGACTGAACACTTCCCTAACTTAGAGAAGGAAATAGATTTACAAGCCCAGGAAATGCAGAGAGTCCCAAACAGGATGAACCCAAAGAGGCCCACAACAAGACACATCAAAATTAAAGTACCAAAGTTAAAGACAAAAAGAGAATCATAAATGCAGCAATAGAAAATCAGTCACTTACCTACAAGGGAGCTCCCATAACTGTCAGCTGATTTCTCAGCAGAAACTTGGCAGGCCAAAAGGGATTGGCAGGAAATATTGAAAGTGATATTAAGCAAGGACCTACAACCAAGATTACTCTACCCAGCAAAGCTATCATTTAGAATTGAAAGATATATAAAGAGTTCCCAGACAAGAAAAAGCTAAAGGAGTTCCTCACCACCAAGCCAGTATTACAAGGAATAGTAGAGGGACTTCTTTAAGAAGAAGAAATCATAGAAGATAAAAATATAATTAATAAAATGGCAATAACTATATATCTATCAACAATTGCTTTAATTATAAATGGACGAAATGCTCCAATCCAAAGATAAGGTACCTGAATGGATTAAAAAAAAGAAGATTCTTACATATGCTGCCTACAAGAGACAGACTTCAGATTGAAAGGCACACACAGACTGAAAGTAATGGGATGGGAAAGAGACATTTCATGAAAATGGAAACAAAACAAAACAAAAGTTGAGGAACCAACACTTATGCCAGACAAAATAGACTTTAAAATGAAGGCTGTAACAAGAGACAAAGAAGGACCCAGTAATCCCACTTCTGGGTATTTATCTGAAGAAACTCAAAATGCTACATTGAGGGGATGTGTGCATCCATATGTTCATTGCAACACTGCTTACAATGGTCAAGATGTGGAGGCAGCCTGGGTGTCCATCCATGGAAGAATGGATAAAGAGGAGGTGGTACATATATACAATGGAATATTACTTGGCAATGGATGGGAATGGATTCTTGCCATCTACGGTGGCATGGGACCTGGAGGGTACTGTGCTGAGTGGCATATTCCAGATAGAGAAATACAGATGCATTGTGATTTCAATTTTATGTGTAATCTAAAGGACAAAATAAAGAAACAAATAAAACAGAAACAAACTCATAGACACAGAGAACATTTTGATGGTTGACAGATGGGAGGGGGGTTGTGGGTGAGTGAGAAAGGGGAAGGGATTCAGAAGAACAAATTGGTTGTTACACAGTAGTCATGGGGGTGTAGGGTATAGCATAAGGAATATACTAAATAATATTGTAATAACTGTGTATGGTGTCAGATGGGTACTAGATTTATCGGAATGAGAGATGGGAAGGGTTTGGAGAGCAGGGTGAAAAAGGTGAAGGGATTAAGAAGTACAAATTGGTAGTTGCAAAATAGTCATGGGGATGTAAAGTAAAGCATAAGGAATATAGTCAATGATATGGTAATAACTATGTATAGTGCCAGGTGGGTACCAGACTAGTCAGGGGATCACTTCTTAAATTACATAAATGTCTAACACAATGTTGTACACCTGAAATTAATATAAAATAATATTGAATATAAAAATACATGTATTAATTAAGTGTAAAACAATAAATAAATAAAAGAAAAAGGAAGGGCAGTCAACCCTTGAACCACACAGGTTTGAACTGCACAGGGTCCACTTATACATGGATTTTTTTCAGTAAATACTGTAAATGTATTTTCTCTTCCTTATGATTTTCTTAACATACTCTTTTCTTTAGCTTACTTTATAATAAGAATACAGCATATAATACATATAACACAAAAATATGTGTGAATCAACTGTTTTTGTTATCGTTGTGATTAATAGTAAGGTACTAGTAGTTAAACTGGGGGGAAGAAAAAGTTATATGTGAAATTTTGAGCGCCCAAGAGGTCAGAACCCCCAACCCCCGCATTGTTCAAGGGTCAACTGTAACTAAAAGAGTAATGAGGAGAAGAAAAAAAAAACTAGTTAGGAATGGCAGTTTACCACGGGGAGTCCTGATGCCCCACTATCTACAGGGTAGAAGGATACTCTGGGAAACAGCGAAGTGTAACAGAGAGTGCCTGACTCATCTGTAAAATGAGATATTTCCCTTTTGCAGTATGAGGTTTGAGTAAAATTGCATATGCCAGGTAACTGGTGCACATTAGGTGATCTGTAAATATCAGCTCTCTTATTCACTTGCTCTTCCTAAATAGAATGCATAGCTGTGTTCCAAGGCGATTTTACCTACACACACACAACTCTAAAAACACAGAAAAAAGAATCTATATCATCCCATTTCCAGGCTTGTTTAAGCATTTATTTATGTCTTTAAAATTAAACATATTAACCTTTTTGGCTTTGAAAGCTCCCTCTCTTTAAATAAGATAGTTTTCAATGACATGCGCAAGGAAAAGAGCCTTATGCAAAAGAGAAAATAGTGCCCAATTCCATTTATACAAAGTCCTAAAACAAGTTAAACCAACCTATGATGGAAGATACCAAAACCACAGTTTCTTTTGAGGCGGGAATGGAGAACTAATGGAAACGAGCACAGGGAACTTTCTGAGATGATGGTGACATTCTATATCTTGGTAGGGGTTTGGGTTGCAAAATTCGGTAATGCACATTTGATATTTGTGAACTTCATTGTATATAAAGCAAAAAACTCTAAACAAATATTCAGCTGTATTTAGTGATACACACGCTGAAGTATTTAGGAGGAACCTAATATTAACAATTTACTTTGAAATGTATCAGAAAAGAAAGACATATTGATGAGTGGTATAAAAAGATAGAATGATGAAGCATGTATAAACGTGATGAAATAATTATAGTAAATATTTTTTGGTAAAATCCAGGTGGTGGATATAAAGATGTCCATTGTAAAATTCTCAATTTTTCTGTATGTCTGAACATTTTCATAATAAAAAAGCAAAAATAAAAAAAAGGGGGGGTGGGGGATAATAGCATCATAGAAATATTTTTTTTAAAAAACATAACTGTTCTTATCTTTAGAGTTAATTACAGATGAATTTTATGATGTTTGGGATTTGCTTCAAAACAATCCATGAGGGTGGAGTGATAAGTGAGGTTGTATAAATACATAAAGTTTGGCCATATGCTAATAATAGGTGACAATGAACCTGGGTGATGGGTACAAAAAAGTTCATGACATTATTCTCTCTACGTTTGTATATGTTTGAAGATTTACATAATAGAATGCTTAAAATGAAAAACTATCATTACAGCCCAGAAGTAAGCACAAAAATTCCTGCTGAGGTCTCGATCATGTTGCATTGAATTTATACACAGATTAATTTAGGCTGTTAAATCTTCCAATCCAGAAACCTATTCTCTCTCTCCATTCTGTTCCTTAGTAGCATTTTTATTGTTATCATTGCCACTTTGTTTCCATTTTCTTGCTATAGGTCATGCAGTTTGCTTAAGGTTAGTCAGAGATAATTTATAATTTGCAAGACTTTTTCTGTTTTATTCGTTTATAAGTCTTTTTTTCTGTTTTACTAACAATAATCAGTTTGAAAACAAATAGGAAGTAATTATTTTTGTACACTGACTTTTTAATTTTCCTGGTTACTATACTGTCTTTCTAGCCCTAATAACTTCAGTCTAATATTCTAATATCTAATCTTCAATCTAATCTAATTTCCTAGCTATGTCAGGTGGAAAATCCATAATCTACAAATAAAGAATAATTTGTCTCCTCTTTTTGAATTTATAAAATAAATAAATTTACTGTGGACTGTATGGAAAAGATTGACACCAACTTCACTTGTTTCCTGAAATTCATATTTTCAGAGGTTTTCTATCTTAAAGCAAATCGAAATTTGTATTATGTTCTTGTCAAATTTGGAGCTCTCAATATCTCATATTAGGAGCTCTGAGATTAACATACACGTACCTGATAAATTTGTACAACGACTAAGTTTCTCAACTTATCATACCATCAACTACAGCTTAGAAAATACCATCAGCACATATCAAAATATGTGTGCCACGACCATTGGACACAAGAGAAGCCTTTCTTGATTTCTTATTTTCAGCATGATGAAATAAGATGATTGAATTAAAATGAACCAAGATAGTCCCTTGTTATAAAGTAGAAGGCTACCAGAGAAACTGACTAAAAAATTTGAGTTCAATGTCAAAACATCAACATGGGTTGGTTTCTTTTCTTTTCTTTCTTTTTTTTTTACCATAAGGAATGCATTTTGTAGACAAAAAAGTTATATTATTATTCCAGCAGACATTATCTTGGTTTCATTACACACAGCACAGCTGGGAATTGTCTGATTCAAAGCCTTGGCTAGAAGCTCTCTCTGATGGCCTCAAATTGATTCTGATATTGAAAAGTCTAATGGAAGTTAGTACACACCACATGCCAGGCTGCTTGGCATAAACTACCTAAGACACCTAATTTTCCCATGGGAAAACTCCTCCAAAAAATGTTGGATCAGGATTTTATATTGATTTTACATTGAGATAAAAACTTTTCCCTTCAGTATACTGCTTCTCACAATGACTTTAAGTGCTTTCGCTTTGACCTCAAGCCTCTGTGGTAACAATGTGACTCCTTGCCAGTTTTATGCAGCATACAAACTGCCAGACACAATTACTTCTGACAATAGGTCCACATTTGTCGCAGTCAAGTTACGGTATTTGTGAACGTGTATCTTATCCAAGCTGACACCATTGCACCTCATCTGTTTTTAAAAATGTTTAGGATGAAAGGGTGGTGCAAACTACCAAAAGTACCCTAAAGTGGATTTTTTAAGATACTAACCAATAATTCTTGCCTGGTTTTTCATTGACCAATGTTACAGGTGTTCACTACGCGGCTCTGGTCATGCTGAATACTAGTTAAGTTTCATACCTTGCCTCAACCATCTTTATTGAAAATAAAATAAGAATTTATAAAATAAATAAATTATTCTCAACGCTGCTCTGGATAGGTGTATTAATCTTTTTTTTTTTAATTATTCACTTTTATCATTGTAGTTTTTTCTTTGCTGGGTTTTAATTTGGTTCTTAACCTCTGCAAGTTGTGTCTGGATACGTTCCCATCTCTATGAAGTCATAGTGCCCTGTGCCTTTTTCATGAGAGCACTCACTACTCACACCATAACGAGTCTTTTATCTGTATGCCATTCTGGGTTGTAAACACTTTGAGTGAAGAAATGTATCTTTTCTTTTCTCTTAATTCTATTCTTGGTGAGAACAGCCACCAAGGAGATGGACAATGACCAGGTTACAAACAGTCCTTCAAATCAGGTTTGTTCAAGCTGGCTTCGAAAGCCAGGCTTTGTGATACTGTTGGCAAGCTTTATTTTTTTAGGCTACAGATATTCCGATAAGGTCTTTAATTAAAGGCCACTGAAGCCAAAGAGCCACCTGAGGTAATACTATGGGTGAGAAACAGACGTAAAAGGTCCCAAATAAAAAATTGGTCCCCAAGTTTCTCTTACACATATTGACAAACAACCCCCCAAAAGGAGTTGTTTTTCTGTGAATACAGGTCACTACCTTCAAACACAAATGGAAGTGTCCTCAGAGCACGCCTCAGGTTGAAAGGGAATGAGAGAGCAATAAAAATCCATCTGCAACACTTCTTAGTGAAATACAAACTGTAAATAATGGAAAATAAACCAGTATTCTGGCTAATTAAAGCAAATTATGAGTGTTTGTCAAATTTAGTACATACTTTCCCCTTACACGAGCATATCTTGGGATCATGGACTTGTAAATCAACTACAGGTATTCCGTCCAGCATTCTTCATATTAATAGAAGTATCTCCCCCTGAAAAATCACCTTGATTTTTCGTTCAACAAATATAAATTGAGTATGTATTCTCCGCTAATAGTAGATTCTTAGTTAGAGATGAATAAGATTTCACCTTCCCTGAATTAAAAATATTTTGCTGGAAAATTTATATATAAATGATTACAAGACAATGTATTTATATGCCATATGTATGGCATATAACCCAAAAGTACTTATGAGAAAGTCACCAAAATCCCTAGAGAATGTTTTATGGAGAATATAGCATTTGAGTTATACATATAACTTATACAAGATATCACCAGATAGAAAATGTAGAAAGGTTGGTCCTATAATAGAGAACATTAAGTTCTATCAATTAAATTCCCGAACTTGTTGCAACAATGTTGCTAACCTTTTTGATGTCAGAGGGACTATTCATTATGAATTTGTACCAACTGGACAAACAGTTAAAGAAGTTTACTATTGGGAAGTGCTGAAAAGGCTGCATGAAAAAGTTAGACGACCTGAACTTTTCACCAAAAATGCGTGGCTCTTGCATCAAGACAATGCACCAGCTCACATGGCACTGTCTGTGAGGGGGTTTTTAGCCAGTAAACAAATAACTGCATTAGAACATCCTCCCTACTCACCTGATCTGGCCCCCAATGACTTCTTTCTTTACCCGAAGATAAACAAAATATTGAAAGGAAGACATTTTGATGACATTCAGGACATCAAGGGTAATATAACAACAGCTCTGATGGCCATCCAGAAAAAGAGTTCCAAAATTGCATTGAAGAATGGACTAGGTTCTGGCATTGGTGCATAGCTTCCCAAGGGGAGTACTTTGAAGGTGACCACAGTGATATTCAGCAATGAGTTATGTAGCACTTAATTGTTTGACCTCATCTATTATTTTTATAATAAAAGGGACACAAACTTAAGGAATAGTTTAAAGACATATGCCTCATTTCCTTTTAACAAAACATATACTAAGTCTTAGTTGTCTGGATAAAATCTTTATGAGGATAGAAAAAATAATATCTATAAATGTCCACTATTATTTTTCACATGGTACAAAGACTTTGGTTTAGATTCAAGAAGATAGAATGGTTATAAAAAAAATACACTGGAGTCAAAGGATCTAGGTTCCATTCAAAGTCCATGTACCCATATCATATATGAATAGAGTCAGTTACTTCATCTCTCTGTGCTTCAGTTTCTTGATATGTAAAATGTGGATTGTACAAAATAATCTCAAAATCCTTTCCAATTCTCTGATTCTCTAAGCCTTTGTATCACAATTACTTGGCAATACTACAATATTTTTTCAAGTTTAACTTGCAAAGCTTATAAGCCACTTGAAATTATGTAAAACCTCTTTTAGAAGTATTCACAGAAACCTACAAAGCTTAAGAATTGGGACTAATGGCCTCAACATATCATGACATGTTTGTTTTGTTTCTCTAGGCAGAAACCTGGAATGTCAGAAAGTAAACATCAACATTAAAAATTACATGTACCAAGTCAAAAATATTTTCATGATTTTAGCAAAATACTATAAGGAGAAAAAATATTAAATCAATGTAAGCTGTTGCCATTAAAAGAAAGTCTGATTTCTTCTAGCCAACGGCTAGAAGAGATCATGTATATAATTATGCCTATTACTAGTTTTTGAATATATGCCTACGTTGGGTTATCAGAAAATGAAAACTTAGATCATAAATGCATGATTGTCTATTTAAAATATTATATTTACTTGTAAAGTTTTACTTCCTACAGATGTAAAAACACACACATACACACACACCATATACATCTATATCAAGTTCAGGTTTTTCTAATTTTTTACTATTAAGTCACCAACACAAATTTGAAAAGAGCAAAGTATATATTTTTCAACTTGCAAATTCATTATAAAGTGTAAGGGATAATAATTGAAACCAAATTTTTGATATCAACAAAAGTAGGAAAACATCCATATTTCAGTTACAGTATAGTTAGTTTCTTAAGAAAAAATGCACATACAATTCTATTATATATTTCATTAAAATTATAAACTCATTCTTTTGAGGAAACATTCAGCTCAGGCAAATTATATACATTTATAGATAATCAAAATGTTTAAAACTGAAAGCAGTTATAATAAATACAAATATGAAATCCTAGAGAAAATTTAGCTTAAATGAACATGATAGCCTGAAAAGTCATCCTATTTCCACCTAATATATTCCCTCAATAACCACAGCAAGATATAAACACAGTGAACAACCAAGATGGCGCCATAGGTAAATGCTGCGTTTACCTTCTCTCACGGCCACATCAAAATTACAACTAATCTAAAAAACAACTATTACTGAGAATCACCTAAAATCAAGCTGAACTGATGTCTTTCAAGTAAGGACATGAGAAGAACCACCTCCAGACTGGTAAGAAGGTTAGAAACACAAAACGGGCTGGTCCCACACCCACGTGTTACCATTAAAGATCAGGAGGGCTATTTCGGCTGTGGGGGTCCCACTATCCCCTAAAGGAGCAGGAGATACCAGCCCCACCGTAGCCCAGGGTTCCAGTGCTGGGGACAGAAGTCCCTGTAATTTTTGGTTGTGAAAAACAACGGAGATTGTGACCGAGGGAGACAGTGTAGCTGCACTCACAGGCGCTCCTCGTAAAGGGACTGCACACAAACTTACCCACCAATGGAATCACTCACTCTGAGCTCCAGCACTGGGGCAGCTGCTAAAAAGGCGGCAGGAACAAATGGTGGGGAATTGAGTTATCTGGCTTGGGATGGGGGCTGGAGTTGTGGCTTTCTCCTGGATGTAGGAGCCGGCAGAGGCCATTGTTTCTTTGTTGATCCCTCCCCCTTCCCATTGTGGGAACACAGGCAGCCACTATTTCTGAGTCTCAGCTGTTCATTTGCCCCACCCTGGCGATTTGAGACCTGGCCCCACCCAACTTTCAGGTACACTCAGGCTGCTTTCAGTGGCTTTATCATGCAGACTGCTTGTCTTGGCTCAAACTGCACTTTTCTAGGGTCTCTCAAAGGTTTGCGGAACCTAGACAAGCAGCATCTGGCTTGAATGTGTCCTATACCTCTGGCTGAGCAGCCCTAAGCCAGCACTAGTGGCAGCCAGCCTTGGTTTGTGGCTTGGCCTCTCAAGGCTCTTCCAAGCACAGCATGGGCGGCAGACTTCTGCAATTTCTTTCTGGCTTCTGCCTGCTAGGTGGCCCTGAGTGGGGCACGGGCTCTGGCTGAAGTAGACATACAGCACGTCCCTTCCGAGGTGGTCCTGGGGCTGGCACCCCCAGTGGCCAGCTTCAAAACTAGCTGGAGCATCACCCAGTCACCTCCAAGTAAGACACACCAAAGGGGCAGATTGGGCAGGCACCAGAGTCCTGCTGAGGCAGATCATACTCTATAGGATCAGCCCCTGCACAACAACTCTTCCACTGTAGTCAAGGCCAGTCCTCACAACCAGTGAGTCCAAGGGTCAGTCTCTCATACTGATGTGCAATTATCAACCAAGGCTGAACTACAAGAGGAGGGCACACACAACCCACCCAAGGGATGCACCTGGAGCATGTGGCTCAGGTGACCAGAAAGATTGCGCCACTGAACCTTACAGCACACTTACTACTTAAGGCCATTCTACTAAGACAGGGAGACACAGCAGCCTTACCTAATGCATAGAAACAAACACAGGAAGGCAGCCAAAATGGGGAGAAAAGGAATATCTCCCAAATGAAAGAACAGAACAAAGCTCCAGAAAAAGAACTAAGTGAAATGGAGATAAGTAATCTATCAGATGCAGAGTTCCAAACACTGGTTATAAAAATGCTCAATGATCTCACAAAAATGGAGATGGAAATCATGAAAAAGTCAGAAGTAAAGGATATAATAATGGAAATGGAGAATATATTACAGGGAATCAACAGTAGAATAGATGAAGCAGAGAATCCAACCAACAATGTAGATGATAAGGTAACAGAAAATACCCAACCAGAACAGCAAAAAGAAAAAAGAATCCAAAAAATTGAGGAGAGTTTAAGAGGCCTCTGGGACAATGTCAAGCGTACCAACATTCACAGTATAGAGGTACCAGAGAGAGAAGAAAGAGAGCAAGGAATAGAAAACCTATTTGAAGAAATAACGACAGAAAACTTCCTTAACCTTGTGAAGGAAATTGACATACAAGCCCAGAAAGCATAGAGAGTCCCAAACAAGATAAACTCAAAGAGGCCCATATCAGGACACATCATAATTAAAATGCCAAAGGTTAAATACGAAGATAGAATCTTAAAAGCAGCAAGAGAAAAGCAGTTAGTTACCTGCAAGGGAGCCCCCATAATACTGTCAGTTGATTTCTCAGACACCTTGCAGGCAAGAAGGGAGTGGCAGGAAGTGTTCCATGTGATGCAAAGCAACAACATACAAACAAGATTGCTCTACCCAGAAAGGCTGTCATGTAGAATTGAAGGACAGATGAGCTTCCCAGACAAGAAAAAGTTGAAGGATTTCATCACCACTAAACCAGTATTCCAAGTACTCTTGGAGAAACTTCTTTAAGATGGGAGGGGCATTAAGGATGGGTGAAAGGGGAAGGGATTACGAAGATCAAATTGGATGTTACACAGTAGTCAGGGAGATGTAGGTTACAGCATAAGGAATATAGGCGACAATATCACAATCACTAGGTATGGGGCCAGATAGATACTAGATCTATCAGGGTGATAGATGGAAATGGGGTTAGGGTCAGAGTGAAAAAGGTGAAGGCATTAAGAAATATAAATTGATAGTTAATGCAGTTTGGGGAACATAAACAACAATGTTGTAAAGATCAGGTAAGGTGCCATATGGGCACTGGACTTATCAGGGGGATCATGTCATAGACTGTGTAGATGCCTGACCAATGCGCTATACACCTGAAGAGCTGAAGTAGAATAATATTGAATGTCAACGATAGCTAAATATATAGGTATATATAGTCACAGGATGTGGAGTACAACATAGGTAGATGGTATTGTAACAGCTATATAAAAGGTCAGAGGGGTAGTAGCTTGGGGGTGGGTCATCACTTTATGAGGAATTTGAATGTCTAACTATTACATTGCTTTGTATACCTGAAACTAATTTTTTTTTTAAAAAAAAAAGAAAAAATAACATTTAAAAAATACATATTTTCCTAATCCTTTTGGAGGCTGCTGGTCTGCAGAAATGAATAGGTTGGCCTAGGCTAAATCTCACCAAAGTTATGATTCAAAGTTTAGAAATAAATGTACAAATTAGGGGATACTTCAATTGCAACACACAGAAGAGTCATAAAATAATAGTGGACACACATTGAGTTATACCGCCAAGGGAGTTCCAAGTCAGTACACTGTATCCACTTTTCTTTTCTGCTTTAAAAGATTGTGTAGAGAAATATGTACATAGTAAGAGATCATATAGTGATACTGGTTAAAAGTTAACCTGAAAGACATGAGTTGCAAGGAGGACAGCAGTTCACTTTTAACATTAAAGAACTTGACCTCTAGGTCTATCCTTGGGCTACAGGCCTGGCTTATATAATACCTTTGTCAATCTCTTTCCCACAACCCCAGTCATCACCTGCCATGCTTGCAATCTGTCATGAGGAATTCACATATGAAAAATGGCAGATTGATAGCACACTGTTATTGCCTCTTCTTCCTCAAAACTCATTTAGTGATAAATGAATAAATGAGGATAAAGAGGAGATAAGAATGGATGAGTGATTTCTATAATTTTGGGGGAAAACATAGGATTCATGACATATGAGCATATATCATGTATACTCATAATCCTAAGTGCTTCCTGAAGTGGGACTCAGTACTACATTGTACAGAAGTCTTGAGAGGCTCCAGAAGGTAGGTGATCACTAAAGGTATGGTGACTGGTTTCAAGTTTTCACGGAGAGTGAATGACTGCCAGATCCCCATCATCACCACCCCAGAGACACAGAAAACGAGTATCTGCCATGGACTGAATGTTTGTATACACCCCCATCTGCAAATTCATATGTTGGTGCCCTAATCCCCAATGTGATGCCATTTAGAGTTGGGACCTTTGAGAGATCATGAAAGTTGAGCCTCTTTGAATGGGATTATTGCCCTTATCAGGAAAGACATGGGAGACATGATATCTCTCTCTTCCTCTACATTTAAGCATACAGCAAGAGTGTGTCCCTCTGCAAACCAAGAAGAAGAACCTCACCAAGAACCCAGCCATGATGGCATCTTGATCTCAGATTTCCAGCCTCCAAATCTGTAAGAAATAAATTTCTGTTGTGTAAGCCACCCAGTCTATGTTATATGTTATATAGTCAGCTTGAGCTAAGGCACTACTCCTTTCTCCCAACAAAGAAAAGGAAAAGTTTATTTTCTGGCAAATTTAAACATGAGAAGTTAGACCCAAGTAAAAGAGTCAAAGTAGTGAGGCTTGGGACTACACACAGAAGAATTAAATGAGAACGTACATAATGAACCTGGAGACCACAGCACCCTTTCCCTTCCTTGTCCCCAAAAGACTGGTAGCCTCTAGCTCCAGTGCAGGAGGTTAGGGTCTTCTCGGGGTGCTGGGTGGAAGGGGTCTATATTCAAGCATCTGGAGATTCCCCTGTGAAAAGGTAAGCTCACTGCTGAATCTTGCAATCACAAAATCCAAGTCCAAATCTTGCCCCCACACAGGGGATCTTCTCTCACCTTTTAGTGCCTTACTCATTAATCTTAATGAGCACATAAGAAATTTAACATTTCAGAAATGCTTCCAACATGAAATCGGCCACAAAGAACTGACTAAATTACCTCAAAGGAAACAGTGACATTGCAGCAAGTAGTGTATTACCAAACCATCCCATGTAATATCCTCAGAGAAAAGATATTATATCCATAAAGGTAAAGCAGTATGCTATAAAGAAGGAGAAATAAAAGTACCAAAAAGAGCTCCTGGAGATAACAAATGCGATCGCCTGAACTGGATGGAGGGGGAGGGTGAGCAAACCTTTTCTGTGAAGACACACATAGTAAACAGTGTAAGCTTACAGAACTTGCAGTCTCTGAAATCTACCATTTCAGGGTGAAAGCATCCATAGACAATACATAAACGAATGAGCATGAATGTGTTCCTTTATTACAAAAGCTTAACCCTATTTATACCACTTGACCAAATAGCATCATCACTGGATTTGTTTGTTCCATAGTTTGCTAATACCTCGTCTAAATGTTTAATTAATTATTGTTACATAAAGCTGAGAATTCACCTGAAGACAAAAAGATAAAGAGAAGGAAAATAGGAAAGAAAAAAACAAAGATAATCCAGGAAGTCCAAAATCTGCCCAACAAAAGTTCCAGAGAAAAAAAGAACAGAGAAAATGGGGAGAGGTAATTAAAAAAGAAATAAAAGACAAATAAATTTTTACAAAACTGAAGGACACAAGTCTTTAGATTGCAAAGGTTCACTGAATATCCAGCACAACAAATGAAAAAAGGCCCAAACCAAAATACGTCCTTGTACAATATCCAAATAGGGAAAACAAAGTATCATTGAAGTTTCAAAAGAGAAATAATAGGTTATACACAAAGGAGTGGGAAACAGAATGTTATCTGATTCTCAACAGCAAGAGTGGGTGTGAGAAGACACTGGAGCAATGGCTTAAAGGTTCTGAGGAAAAATGATTTCCAATTGTGAATTATATGGACAGGCAATCTATTAATCAATAAAGATAAATAAAAAAAACTCAGACATGATTTTTTTTTAATTTCACATACACCCTTTCTTAGGAATCTACTCATAGATATGTTTGAACAAAGTGAGTGGTAAACTAAGAAAAACGAATATATGTGATCTAAGAAACAGAGGATGTCACCACTGGAAAATGGTGAATGGGGAGCATGAGGTTAATACCTCAAATTAGATATTGGAGCAGAGAAATGGAATGTGGCAGAAGGAAGGGATTACCAGAACTGATTGAATGTTCGGAAAAATAAAGCACTTGACAAATCTTTTAAAATATTGGAAAAACAACTAGTACTAGGTACAGAGAAAACAAAGCAGATATGAGAGAGAGAGAGAGAGAGAACATTTTTTTATTAACTTTAGATATACAAAACAATGTAATAGTTAGACATTTACACCCCTCACACAGTGATAATCCCCCCAATCTCTTACCCCTCTGACATGGTATATAGCTGTTACAATTCCATCGACTCTATTCCCTATGCTGTTCTCCACATCCTGTGACTCTAATTCTTAATTGCAAGAAAAACAACAGGTTGAATGAGAATCAAAACATGACCTAAGTACGCCATGTAATCCAGCAGCATCATTGCTTACCTAGTCATCTTAAATTAAATACCTCTATTTATTTAATATTATATTAAGATAGGAAGTGGGGAACTGAGAAAGAGTATGATACTAAATCTTTAGACATAATAACAAGAAATGTCAATATCAACAAAAATTCAGAAATATGAAAAGGAAATAAAGAGCAACTGGTGAAAAAGCTGAGAAGCAAGTATCAATGTTTTTAACATAAGCCTTCTCTCATATTTGCTTTCCAAACTATGTATACAAAATTCAGATCTCTATGATTCCTTAATAGTTTCCATTTTTCAGAGTTACCTATTAAATTTCAAGTACACTGAGAATACTCATATTATAAGACATTATCAGCTAATACGAGAGAATTCATTTGTTGGTAAGTGGAAAAAATATCCAGAAAGAACGGAGGGACTGGGGACAAGGTACTGAAGATAAGACAACCACTGAGGAAAAGAAAAGGAGGCACTTGGGGGAAAAACTTCTCCTTTTATTATACATGTGAAGCTCGTGTTTGAACATTGGGCTGATTGTGTGAGGATGAACTATGACTGATGAGGCCTGCAACAGTCCCAGTGGGAGGGGTCACATCTGATGAAGCAAATATTCCTGTTGCCAACCCCCAATCAGAAAACTGGATCTAAGAAAGACAACACTGTGCAAATGAGTCACGTGTCTATGTTTATTCTCTTTGTGCTATCTATTAATTTTTTTAATTTCTTAAAATTTTATTTAAACGTTCAGCTGTGCTATTTGTTCCAAAAACAGAATATGTGCCCTCTTGGCTTGACGTGTCAAAGGGAGAGTAGTGACTGCCTAAAGCCATGTGAAGGTGTTGGTCGGGAGCAATAGAGCAATAAAAATCTCAAAGACAGATCACATCTGAGGAGACAGAGAGTCAGGTGAGTTTCTTCCTCCTTGCTCTCCAATGTGAAATACTTGCCCTCCAATGTGAAGTCCTCAGAAAGGGACTTTCTAACCATTCTGCCAAATTGTCACTAGCCCCATCCTCCATTATGTTCCTTTATAGCACTTAGATCTATTCAACATTGTAACGAGTTTCTAAGATGTTTATTTTTGACTATCCCATCTGCTGGAATGCAAGTCCTCTGATGGTAGGCACTTTGTCTTACTCACTGTTCTATACTCAGCACCAAGAACAGTATAAGAGCTTGCTAACTATTTGTTGAATAAAGAAATTCTCAACCCAGTATCATATAAAGACATTTTATTTTTATTACGGACCCTTGCCATTTGCTTCTAGGGACTAAGTCAATTTCTGCCTAAATCACAATTGTGTCACATGGAGGCTTTGCTGCTGTTAGCCACCTAAACATTCCCTCACACTCTTTGAAAAGGGACTACTTTTCAATCGGGATTAAGCATGAACAATATAGAGAAGGGTTCTCCAGACCAGTTTAAGAGTCCCCAAATAGACTGATATAGTTTAGTGTAAAGTGAGGACACACAGGCTCCTATTTTCTGCTAATACACTACAGACCTATGCAGGGTTGCTCTTTTCTCAGAACTTGAATATCTCTTAAATCTGCAGCACAAAATAAAAAACAAATCAGACATATTGTTTGAGAAACATAAATAGAACTAACCAATGGAACACTAGGCATTTTTATCCAAATCAAGATTTCTATTATCTTTCCCTGCCTGGGGTCAGGGAATTTAATTCTTAATGCTGATATATTTGTCAGAAAGGCAAAGTAAAAAAAATATACTAGAACATCCAGTTGAAACTACCATGTTTCCCCGAAAATACGACTGGGTCTTATATTAATTTTTGCTCCAAACGACGTATTAGGGCTTATGTTCAGGGGATGTCCTCTTGAAAAATCATGCTTGGGCTTATTTTCTGTTTAGGGCTTATTTTCTGTTTAGGTCTTATTTTCAGGGAAACACGGTATTATACACAATGCTTTAAGTACAAAGAAAATGCTATAGATTGAATGTTTGTCCCCCACCCTCTCCACCCCCCAATCATATGTTGAAATCCAGTCCTCAACATGGTAGTATTTGAAGGTGATTAGGGAGGTGATTAGGATATGAGGGATCTGCCCTCATGAAAGGGATTAGTGCCCTTGTAACAGAGGCTCCTGAGTATTCCTTTGCCTTTCTGCCATGCAAAGTTACGGAGAGAAGACAGCAGTCTATGAACCAGGAAGCAGGCCCTCACCAGTGACAGAATCTGTGACTTCCCAGCCTCTAGAAATATGGGACATAAATTTCTGTTGTTTATACGCCACCCAGACTATGGCATTCTGTTATAGTCACCCAAATGTGCTAAGACAGAAACTTTTCTTTGAAAACTTCTTGTTACCTCAGAATATATGTGAAGCAAATATAGCAAAATATTTATGATACGAGTTAAACAACATTGACTTTACATTCAAAGCAGCACAGCCATGCATGTAAAGTAAACCATCAACTACTAAGGTGCAAACTTGGTTCAGAGATTTTTATAGTTACTCTAAAACTCCTTTGTTCTACTATGAGAAATTATCAGAAATGTGAAAATATATACAGGACTATAAATTTTACAGTGTGACTATGGTGCCACATGTTCCTTCATGGGATATGCTCTAAATGAAAAGCTAGATAACTGATTTTTCTCAATATACAAGTACATATGAATTTGATTGCTGCTTTCTTGATAGGGATTTTTTATTTTATTTTATTTTTTTTTTTTGAACTTCTGTTGGAAGAGTATCTCAGTATCAATACAAAAATTAGCAGGTTTGTTTAGCAAGAAACATCAAATAATTGCTTTTGCCTACCATAGGCAAAAAGTCAAGTGTGACAGAAAGTGAACAACAGAAATACTGGTAGATATGAACAATAAACCAACAGACTCATAGCACTTTAATATTAACTTGTGGTCCCGACCTTGCCACTTTGACCCATTTTTGAATTCTCTGGTAGCATAAATATCACAAAATACAAATACATATTTTCCTCCAACCTTTAAATTTCATATTTTTAAAAAGTTCTACAAGTCTTAAATTTGCTACCAAGAGTGACTAGGTGCCCCAAGTGTCCTTTTGGCACTGGATATCCTGCGTAAACTAATGAATGGACTCCTCTTCAAATATACTCATATGCTATTAAAACTTACTTCTTGCGAGTTAAGTGACACGATAGGAAGCAATCAACCAAAGGCAGAATATGGAATAAGCTACAGTTCAAATGACCTGGTATCTCCCAACGAATCAGTAGCATTAAAAAATGAAAGAGACTTCAGAAACATGAAAAGCAAATGCAATGTTCAGGCCTTGCTTAGATCTTGACCACTAATGAACTTTAAGAACTTATTGTTAAATTTTTTTAGGGTTCATAATGCTAGACGGTTAAATTAAAGTCTTCATTGGTTATGATTTCATACGAAAATATAGATATGGGTAAAGTAACATGATTTCTGAGATTTGCTTTTAAAATACTCCAGAAAAAAAATGTATATGTGAGAAGGGAGGCAGAAATAAACAAAATTAGCAAAATATTGATAATTGTTGAAGTAGATGCTTATTATATTATTCTTCTAATTGTGTGTGTGTTTTTAAATTTCCACCGAAAGAAACAAAAACAATTATTTCCTCAAAGTCATGTAGTCTTTTCAGCCTTCATAGTCCAGCACTAAGTGTTACACTTTAAGAGTTTATTTTTCCATATCCCCCAATTTAGCTTAGGGATACCTCTGCAGGAAGTGATAGTGAAGAATGCAATCAAAGCTGAGAATAGATTCATGCTGCAGCAGAAATGTGTCTTCAGGTAATGGAGAGAGGGATGTGTTGGATAACCATGTAAGGGCTCATTCATTTGAATTTGCCTCATTCCAGAAAGACACCATTTCAATGGTTAGACTTAGAACTTTATTCATCCATTTATCTAAGTCAGAGATATTCACTAAGAACCATATGTGACTGGACAGGGTTTTTAATGGACGCTTTTAAGCAAGCAGATGGAAACCAAGGATATTTCAAAGATGTGTTAATGCTTTGATGGAAGATCAGGATATAATTACAAATGTACAAATGCATGTGAGTATTCAAGCCAATTAGAAATGAAAAAAAAAAACTATTTTCATAGCTGTAGGGAACTCTGTGTTAGCATTCTGACAATCCTATTACATGATAAGATAACTGAGTCAGAAACACTAAGCTCTTTATAATATCTAGATCACATGCATTTATTGGTGAAAGCGTTTTATGAGTTAGAACACAGAATGTCACTGATGTATGCTACATAATAAATAGTTGTGCTATTTAAACTGTAGCAGAAAGGGAAAACAGGAATTTTTAAATGATATTAGTAAATTCTGAGTCCGCCCTTGGTCATGTTACTGACTCTTCATATATGTTCATTCCTTGATATATGCTCATGGCTAAGGACCTAGACAGAATAAAAAAATAACAATTTTCCAATAGGTATGCTGATTCCAGAAATATTTTACAGTACTTTATAAGTCTACAATGTATTTACACATGAATTATAAAAATTGATCCTGAATAAAAGCCTTAGAAATTCACAGCACAGGTTTTATGAGTCCCATGTTGCAGATAAGCAAACCAAGACCCTAAGAAGTTTGGCCAGAATCAGTTCCAAATTCTAAATGTCAGCTGACATATGCAATAAAAAGTATAAGTCATTCTCCAAATTATTTTAGGAAGACATTGTAGAGTCACTAAATTTATTTTCTAGAGCATTTTGTCCAAATGTTCCCATATCTGTTTTTTATAAAATTTTCAGTTTTCATTAAAGCTTTTGGTTCCATTGCCCTCCCAGGCTATATGCAAAGATATTGCCCCTATCTAGGCCATCTAAATAGAAATCGATGTCATTGTTTAGTGGCTAATTTTGCTATCACTTTACAAAATATTTTAAAATTAGTATGGTGCTTTGAGGCCTAATATCAAGATGTTTTCAAAAAATAAAGCCTCATAAAATTGAAGAAAAGTGAGAGCCAAACTCAGACTTAATTCAAATGTGTTGAACTCTTGATCTTGTTCCCCAAACTTGACTCACAGAAGCAGTTAATGACTTCACCAATTCCTCCAGTTGGTCATAACTGGGCCCTAAGACTAGGGGGTCACCTGTCATTTCTCTCTTTATCTCATACGTCCACTTCTAATCCATTAGAAAACTCATGTTGGTTTTACTTAAAAGTATCCCCAGAATTTAACCAACTCTCACCACATCCACTGCTTCCACACTGGTCGAAGCCCCATATCATCTTTCTCCTGGATCCGTGTAATAGTCTCCTTACTGGCCTCCTTGCTTTTGCTCTTCTCCTTGTGGAGTCTATTCCCACAGCAGCAGCATGAGTAATCCTTTTAATAGGTAACTTGATCATATCTTTACTCTGCACAGGATACTGAAGTGGCTTGCAGTGTTTTCCAGAATAAAGCCATGGCCCAGTACCTAGTACCTCTCTGGCTTCATCTCTACTACTTTACCCCTTGTTTTCTATACTCAGACTGATCAGCCTCTTTGCTGTGTATTGAACACAATGTCTGTTCTCACCCGAGGACCTTTGCACCGGCCAATCCTCATACATATTTAAGGTTAACAACCTCATCTCATTCAAGGGTTTGCTCAAGCCACTTTCTTAGTGGCCCTAATCATCTTATTTAAAATTGCAATCCACTTCACTCTTTGCACTACCAATCTTCCGTATCCCTCTTTTCTTTTTTCTACAGTACATACTACCTAATAATATACTAGTTGTTTATCTTTAATTGTCCATCTTACACCTTTAGATTGTATGCTTAGATTTTTGTTTGCACACTGATGTATTCCACATGTCTGGAACAGTGTTTAGTACATAGTGGTACCTAAACTATGTATTTGCTAAATGAATGAAATCTCTGAGGTTAACCCATTGTTAAGATATATCAGTATATCATCCTTAAGCCCTGATTTTCTAAGTTTATATTTTGCAATTCAGTTACATACTCATCTGAAATCTGGCATTATATACTGAGATTGGATTTATTTACTCAATTTAAACAAAACATATTAAGCTAATTTGAAGTACTATAAGTGCAATAAAGAAAGTCTTTAGATATGTGACACTATTTTGTAATTGCAAATCATTAAGGCCTTAGATTCATTGGGAAAATTTAACTTGTCAGGTAGTTTATGATTTGTTCTGTATGTGGTATTAGGTGCAAACAAATTTGCTAAATATATCATGTAGTATACGTTTGCTTCTGTTGAAAGGCAAATCAGAAATAATCATCTTGCTTGTAGTCAATAAGTAAAAGGAGGATACGCTTTTAGAAGTAAACCAGCAAATTATTCAAATCTTTTAGACTACAAGGTGTTTTCTTTTCTTCTTTTCAGACTACAAGGTGTTTTATTTCTTTTCTTTTCTTTATTCTCTCTTTAGGGTGATTTCCACAGCCTCAAATATTCAGTCTAGCATAGGGATAGCATTATTTCACGTTTGTATATCTCTCTACTACCTTCATAGATGGTCTTCCCTCTTCAGGACTTCATTACCTTAAACCAGGACAGATCTGGTGGCGATGCCAGCTTAAGGACTAGTGCCAAGGTAGGGATTAGACTGTCTGGAGTCAGACCCAATGCAAGAATAGTCACAGATTACTGTTGAGGAATAGACTAATGGCCAGCATTAAGATGAAATATCAATTATGAAATCTAAAGGGTGAAGTCAGAACGATGGAGCAAGACAAGATCAGAAGCCAAGGTAACATCTGAAATCTAAGGGCAAAGTGGGTGACACAGCAGAGAATGTTATTCACCATAAATAATCCAAGATGTCTCTCAGGAAAAGCAAAGTGAGAGAATTACATTCTCAGTTGGGCTCATCTGTGCTTCTGTCATCAGGGAATGAGGGAAGACACGCACAGTTGAGGGGGCCTGCTGTCATCCTAGAGTGCCCTGTGCAGCTGGTCTGCCTAGATGAGGTTACTTCCCATGGAGAAACAGGGAAAGTGAGGGGGGAAATCAGAGGCTTTCAAACAATAGAGATATAAGAGAGGAATTATAAATATGATTCCCTTTAGTCTTTTTAATAAATACAAGTTGTTAAGCCCCATTGGGGATGTTAGATGATAGAAGTTGTAATATGCCAAAGGGAATATTCAAAAGTATATTTATTGTTCTCATAAAATTTATTGTTCAACTATGAGGACAAGCGATGTCTACATGAAAAGTGAAGATCACCTGCTGACCATCTACCTGTTTCTACTTTCCAGTTCCTTGCCTTTTCACACACATTCTTTAAGAAATCTTTCTCCAAAATTGTATCCAATTTCCCTGCCTGAGGAACTCTGCAGGGATCAATCCCCTGTGCATAAGATTAGCATTACATAACCAGTTTATCCGACATCAAATGTACTTGTGACCCTTTAAAATGTATGTATTCAATAAGTATTTATTGAGCATCTATAATGTGCCAAGTGATGCTCTAGGTATTAGGGAAGCTGATGTAGATTAAACACTGTCATTGTGCCCATGGAACTGATATCACAGTGCCACAGGTTTGTATACCCTCTCTTCCTACTAGGAGAAACTTTATTATTTTAAATCATTCCCATATAGTGCATTTCTTCAATCTTTGTCCATCAGATTCTACTGATAAGTACAGCCTCTTCCGTCCTCTTGAATCAGAATCGTGGGGCTGAGATTGGGAAATTCATCTTTTTAACAAGCTCTCTGAGAGCTTTACATGTGTTCATAGAGTAAACAATATGGTGGGGGAGGGGAACCACTGCCCCGTTAACAGCAATCTTAGGAACTGGTGATTTTCGTTGGACTATATCTGTGAGACCCCTTTTGACTGTCATGACTAATTGCTACCAAACTTCTCATCTATAGAGAATATGAAAGCTCTCTGGGGTTTTCCATAGCTAATTCACCTAACAAACTCTAACGAGACAAAATTTTATTTTATTTTTAAACAACAGACCTTTATTTTCTCACAGTTTTGGAGGCTGTGAGCCCAAGATCAGGGTGTTGGTTTGGTTTCTTCTGAGACTCGTCTCCTTGGCTTGCAGATGGTCACCTTCTCACTGCGTCCTCACATGGTCTTTCCTTTGTACATGTCCCTGGTCTTTCAGTGTCAAGGCAAAATTTTACAAGAAGTATACCATTTATTTTTAAATAAAATGTTTTTCTCTATGGGGTAGATGTTACCATATTCTGCTTTAGGGAGCAAAATAATCAAACATTAATTACTAGTAATGGTCCATAGAACCAAAAAATTCATTTTAAAGATAAAGATGAGATGATGGAGATTTAGGATGTTTTCTCATCAAAGAAGGCAAGAGTGAGTGAATCTCAGATATCCATTGTGAAAAATATAAAAGATATTCATTGAAATAGTTCTTTGAGAGTCAATGACAATCAGTATAGTTGATATTTAATACTAAACAACATGCAATAACCAACAAATACAATAACGTTGATATTCCCATAACAGCCAATGCAGGTTTATTATGTGCCACACACTATTCTAGGTACTTTAAAGATATTAAAATGATTTAATTCTCAACCCTCTATGAAATGTGTCTTTGTTATCATGTCCATTTTGTAGAAGAGAAAACTGAGACATAGAGAAGATAAGTAACCTACTCAAGGTTATAAAGCTGATAAATTTTAGCCAGGATTTGAACGTAGGTGCAAAAATCCATGCTCCTTCCTCCTAATTTTCATAATACTTCTTTAGAAGATTCATACCAAAGTTTATAGGAAGCAAGAATTGTTTTGTTTTGTTTTGTTTTGTTTTGTTTTATACAGCTTCCCTGCCATAAGGCCTTAATCAGGCTAATTTTCATTTGACTCATTTTAAAATAAAGATAAGGGTGTTGAAGCAGGATCAATTAGTGGCTAGAGAGAGAGGGTTCTGAATCTTAGTTATGCCACTTGCTTGCTATATGACCTAGAACAATTCACCTCTCCAAGTCTTAGTTTCCTCATCTGTGAAATGAAGGTTATAATAGGATCTACCTCATAATACTGTTTAAAGATAAAACAAGGTAGTCCAGTTAAAGCACTTAGAAAGTTCTCAATAAATATTATTAGTGTAGTAAATAGCAGCAGCATCAAGAAACTGAATCAAATGATGTCTTGATTCTTCTATTCATACTAAAAATGGTTTATTTCTCTTCTAATTAAAAAAAAAAAAAAGGCAACCAAAACAACGACAAACCAAGCTACAACCATTAAACTAATTACGTCTTTTGCAAGAAAATCAGAAAGGCTATTGGACACAATTTATATGTCATTAGTTATCTCCTCTATTCCAAACTCTATGCATTCTAGCATCCTGAGACACACACCTTGCATAATATAATCACTGTGACTCCACGAGGTCAAAGGGGAGGCAGTTAATACTTCTCTGAGAAACACTCGATAATTCATTTTCTAAATTTCAGTTCAAAGCCTGAGCTGAGGTTAAGAAAAATTGACATTCGGTCTGTGAACTTAATGTCAAGCTCCAGAAAAACTCTGGGCAGCTCCTGTTTAGACATTAAGTGGACGCAGACAATAAAGACGTTGCCAAATTGTAAAACAAGACTTGGGAATTACAGAAAACGTTGCTAGCTATTGATTATGGTGACCATTCAGTTTTTATTGAGACACCCAAAACAATCATTCATTTTCCAGCAGAGAGCCTGCTCATTTGCAAGATAAAAGAGCGACATTTCTGCACATGCCCATAATGTTCTTCACCACTGGGGGCAGCTTTACATAAGACTGCATTCACTGAAACCAAAGCAACAGTACGAGCAGCTTTCAGAATGACAGTCTGCAGAAGTGAGCCGAGCGTGTGCGCGATCCGGGGCTCTGCTGCCTTCTGGGCTCCAACGCAGCTCTGTGGCTGAACTGGGTGCTCGCCACCAGAAATGCTGGGCTATGGAATACAGATGTGGCAGCTCAGGTAGCCCCACGTTGCCTTCTGGAATACATCATGCTTTCAGATAAGAAGAAATTGTAGAAGCCAGTTCTTTTTTTTTTTTTTAACCCCCCCCCCCCACAAAAAAAAACTGTAAAGATGCAAAAACGTAATATCCATGAAGATCCTATTACCTAGGAAGATTTTGATGTTTTGCTGTGAATGCGGTGTTGGGATTTATTTGTTCTTGGAGTGTTCTGCGTGGCTGGCAAAGAATAATGTTCCAAAATCGGTCCATCTCCCAAGGGGTCCAATTTTTCTTCCTGGGTGTCAGCGAGCCCTGACTCACTACAGTGCAGCTGACAGGGGCTGTCATGCAAGTGGCCCCCTAAGCCAAAGCAAAAGACCTAAGGACGACCTTTGAACAATACAAAGGATGGGTATGTTTTGCCATTTTTCTTCTTTCCTTTCTAAAAACAAAACAAAACAAAATTTTTAAAATCCTCTAGTCTATGTATTAAGTCTTCCTTAATTATTTTAGAGATTATCTCCATCTGCTCTAAGACTATAAATTCAATTGCTTAGAGGACATGTTTCTTGCTTAACTATTAAAAAAAAAAAATCCCTAAAGGCAATTCTCTTGAAATTATAAGGAGATGACATTTGATGTTAAATGTTGTTATCTGGATTTAAATTTTTAAAAAAATAGTATACATGTCTTTTTTTTGCTTGATTAAAAATAAATGAATTCTCTTTTGGGGGGATAACTTTTCTAAGTTGTTTTTATTTTCAGGTTTCAATGTAATTAGGCTACTGAGCGGATCAGCTGTAGCACTGGTTATAGCCCCCACTGTCTTACTGACAATGCTTTCTTCTGCCGAACGAGGATGCCCGAAGGGCTGTAGGTGTGAAGGCAAAATGGTATATTGTGAATCTCAGAAATTACAGGAGATACCCTCAAGTATATCTGCCGGTTGCTTAGGTCTGTCCCTTCGCTATAACAGCCTTCAAAAACTTAAGTACAATCAATTTAAAGGGCTCAACCAGCTCACCTGGCTGTACCTTGACCATAACCATATCAGCAATATTGATGAGAATGCTTTTAATGGAATACGCAGACTCAAAGAGTTAATTCTGAGTTCCAACAGAATCTCCTATTTTCTCAACAATACCTTCAGACCTGTGACAAATTTACGGAACTTGGACCTCTCCTACAATCAGCTGCATTCTCTGGGATCTGAACAGTTTCGGGGCTTACGGAAGCTGCTGAGTTTACATTTAAGGTCTAACTCCCTGAGAACCATCCCTGTGCGAATATTCCAAGACTGCCGCAACCTGGAACTTTTGGACCTGGGATATAACCGGATCCGAAGTTTAGCCAGAAATGTCTTTGCTGGCATGATCAGACTCAAAGAACTTCATCTGGAGCACAACCAATTTTCTAAGCTCAACCTGGCCCTTTTTCCAAGGTTAGTGAGCCTTCAGAATCTTTACTTGCAGTGGAATAAAATCAGTGTCATAGGACAGACCATGTCCTGGACCTGGAGTTCATTACAAAGACTTGATTTATCAGGCAATGAGATCGAAGCTTTTAGTGGACCTAGTGTTTTCCAGTGTGTCCCAAATCTGCAGCGCCTCAACCTGGATTCCAACAAGCTCACATTTATTGGTCAAGAGATTTTGGATTCTTGGATATCCCTCAATGACATCAGTCTTGCCGGGAATATATGGGAATGCAGCAGAAATATTTGTTCCCTGGTAAACTGGCTGAAAAGTTTCAAAGGTCTGAGGGAGAATACAATCATCTGTGCCAGTCCCAAAGAGCTGCAGGGAGTAAATGTGATAGATGCAGTGAAGAATTACAGCATCTGTGGCAAAAGTACTACGGAGAGATTTGATCTGGCCAGGGCTCTCCCAAAGCCCACTTTTAAGCCCAAGCTCCCCAGGCCGAAGCATGAGAGCAAACCACCTGTGCCCCCCACAGTGGGAGCCACGGAGCCCAGCCCAGAGACTGATGCTGACACTGAGCACATCTCTTTCCATAAAATCATCGCAGGGAGTGTGGCCCTTTTCCTGTCCGTGCTCGTCATCCTGCTTGTTATCTACGTGTCATGGAAGCGGTACCCTGCCAGCATGAAGCAGCTGCAGCAGCGCTCCCTCATGCGAAGGCACAGGAAAAAGAAAAGACAGTCCCTAAAGCAAATGACTCCCAGCACCCAGGAATTTTATGTAGATTATAAACCCACCAACACGGAGACCAGCGAGATGCTGCTGAATGGGACGGGACCCTGCACCTTTAACAAATCAGGCTCCAGGGAGTGTGAGGTATGAACCATTGTGATAAAAGCGCTCTTAAAAGCTGGGAAATAAGTGGTGCTTTATTGAACTCTGGTGACTATCAAGGGAACGTGTCCCCTCCCCCCCATTCCCTCTCCCTCTCACTTTGCTGGCAAGGTCCTTCCCTGTCCGTTTTAGTACAGTCATAATACTGCATTTTCCTCTCGTACATAATCAACCCATTGAAATTTAAATACCACAATCAATGTGAAGCTTGAAGTCTGGTTTAATATAATGCCTATTGTATAAGACCCTTTATTGATTCCATTAATGTCACACTTGTTTTAAGATAAAACTTCTTTCATAAGTAATACCCCACATCTGCTGTTCCTCTCCTTCTGGTTGAACCAAATCTGCAGTTCTAGGAGGTTTGCAGTTCACTGGTAAATCAAGGAAAAAGTGAATGATTCCAGGTACTTGGACCTTGAACTGATTCTAGGAGAATGCTTGATTACAGGAATATTTAAAGACAGAGCCTTAAAACAGTGCCTGGCTTAAAAAGAAAACTGCAGGAAACTATCAAAAGATGGTACTGGGTTAAAGCAGCACCAGGAGCAGTTTTCAGAGGTGTTTGAATTATGATAAGGCAGGTCTGGGGAAAATGGGAAAGGGTTAAAATGCTACAAGTAGACAACTGCAAAATGTGAAGAGACGCTCAAAATACCAAGTTTCAGACTTGAAGCCTTATCTCTGAAATCTATCACTGTAAAATCAGGCTAGAGGTTTCATTGTTAATTCTTTCTAGCCTCCACGTTTCCATAATAAGGAAACTAAATAGCCAAGAAGCAAATTTGAGGAGGCAGATTTCTCCACTGCTCCTCACCTTAGGGAGTTTTCAGAGACGAGGCTTGCAAATGGGAAGGTAGCTTGCTATGTGCATGTGGTTGGGGGCTTACCAGAATATCTCTGTCCGGCTCTTTCAAGGACCCTAATGTAATGAGTGGAATCATTAGTTCTGTCTGTTCTTCTGTTTGGGATTTGTCAGGCTGTCCTGTTGCGTTCCAGTATATGTCCTGCATACCCGAGTTCCCTAATGACTGACACGTCATTCAGAGGTGTAAAGAGAACACATTCCAAAACATGCTTGCCACCAACAGCCTCACCCAAAAGGATGATTTTGATAACCTCGTAATAAATGTATAAAATAAATCATAGAGGAAAAAAGACCAACCCTATGGCACTTGTCTTTGCTTTTCTATTGCTGACATTACAGTGTCCCTGTGTTCATCTGTATTGTGAACTCATCCATCAGTACGATTCTGTACAGACCCCGCTGGGCAATGTGCAAGCTGCATGCATGTTTTTATGTCACAGGTGAAAGTTTATTGACTGCAGCACAAATATCATAGCTTCTGTATTTAAGTAACTTTGACCACAGTTCATTAAGATTTTAGAAAATATGTTTTTAGTCTGTATCCTTGTTCATCCTCCAAAATGAACAATTCAGTTACAGGAGCAAAAATCATGAATTGCAACATTAAGCCTGTTTCATTTAATTTGGCTTGAAAGCCACACATCTTTAATGGTGTCCCTGTTCTTTCAGAACAGAATTGCTGCAGCAACAAAAGAATAAGTGAATGGCTATTTTTACCAGCATTTTTACATAGTTTGGAGGCTTTTCATATGCCGAGAGGATAAATCTAGGCAAGTCACCATGAAATATAATTGCAAGGAAGCCAGATTATAAAAAATCATACTTTTATAAGCAATAAAGAAAAAGGAACATTTAAAGTGGCCTTTTATTAAATCTTAAAATAGATACCAGTTCAGAAAAGCATCAGAACTACAATATATTTACCAATGAATAATTATTGACTTTACATTTATCAAAGGCAAATTGTCATAGATTCCCAATTGATTAATAATGCAGATACTTCCTTACAGTACTATGAACTGGATGACTGAGCCTACTGTGATGTTTTTCACTGAAGTTGTAATTTTATATTTTTCATAAAATGTTGGTAAATACATATTCCATCTAAAAAGAAATTTTCTTTGGTCAGACTCATTTTTATCTGTACTAAAGATGATTGATTGTATTAATTAAATGCAGTGTTAAAGTGAAAAGGCCCATTTCTATTTTTTGACTTAACCTTCGGCCTCATTTGTCATAGATACCAAATAAATTTAGACAAGGCATATTGACACTTATATTTTTGAATTCTTGCAAATTCTTAATGCTGTGGTACTGCTAGTGTCTATAAAATATGCTTGCTGTATTGGAAAGTGTTTCTAAAATTTGAAGCCACTTGGTGTGTAAGAGGAAATGAGTGACCAACATTTTTGAAGGCTAGTCATTTTTAAATGCCTAACTCGAACTTCTTATTAATACTAGATAAGAACCAAAATAAAATCCCGTAGATAGTGAAACTTATTTTGATTCAGGGCATGAAATTACAAAAATACAGATCTTTTCCCCCTAGAGCGTTCTCTAGTTCTTCGTCTGAGCTCAAATATATAATCTTTGTAGGTTAGACAATAACTAATTCACCCTAGAAACCTCAAACGTTGTTGCCCTCACCCCCACCCCATGGCACTTTCCGGACTTCAGATCATAAGCCTATTTTCCTTAGTATTTTAAACTCATTCCATATTAGAAAAACATAATTGATATTCCATTTTCTAGTGTAAATTTACCTGAAGTAGCTGACTTCCCTCAAAGGTGATAACAGTTAAATAAACAGACTGACCTGCTAACTACACAACAGAGAGGCGTCGTCGAGAAAGAATGGGTTCAGTCAGTACTTTGAATGCTTTGCCAGAGAGAGAGGAAATGCAGTTTAGTTTCTGAACTGCGTGGGTTTCCCCCCCCCCCCATTTTTGTGAGCCCCAGCACGCATTGTGCTACTGCAGCATGAAGTTCTTAGTCCCGTGCTATGTAGTCTTCTAAGCAATACTTACGCAAAACATATTCCTTTTAAATGAGTTTATATTTTCCAAAGATGTTGACATTACAGCTTTTCAAAGAATTTAAACCATTTTTTTACTTGATTTGGTGAGTCAACTACCTAGTAAGTAGACAGGCAATAAACTGTATTTCTGTGGAGCAGCACTGACCTCCAGTGGCTGGTTAGACTACCCACAGGTATTCAGACACGTTTTGTGCCGTTTTATATCCTGAATCCTTATGTAAACGTGGTGGATGACACATAGGTTTTAATCCGTGCATCAGATTTGAATTTTATTTACTTCATCTCCCTGGTAAATATAGTTATAGTGTAAATTTTTTTAGGTTATATTTTGCATCTTGACTTATGTAGAATGCCCAAAGGCCACAGCGCTAATACTGAGGGCTAGAAATAAGTGTACCCAAAGATGAAGAGCAAGTAATAATGTAATAAGAATAGATAAGGAATATTTTAAAGTATTTATGCTCGTAGATGTTGGCCAAATATACATATTTTCATTAAATGGGTTAACATTTTCCATAGGCAGGACACTGAAATGTCACGTAATTTAGTTTGGGGAAAACGCATTTCAGTATTACTATTGAAACAATCAGCATCAGTTATTCACCAGTCAATAGCAATGGCTGAGCTATCACGTGAGGGAGGCCTCCTCTCTGGCTCTAGAACTCTCCAGTCAATCGATCATGCCAGTGACCTGTGCTTTGCCCCATATCTCTCTCCCTCCTTCCTCATTTTCAGCCCCCTGAACACTAGTTCTATTAGGCTTTCCAACAATGCTGTTACAGTCTAAGAGGTGATAATTCATGGATAATGAAATTATGCTCTTCTTTTGGGGAAGGATAATGCAGAGTCAGATTCATAGATTTGGCAAGGGTTTTTAGGATGCTGTCTGTATTCGTAGGTGCATGAAATAGCTTCTCTTGCCATGATGTTTACCAAGAAGAGAACTTAGTTTATTTCAAGTGGGGATTAGACTAGCATCAGAAACAAGAGTGAGGCCTGAAGCCCAACATAAAATGAGTTCCACACATGACAGATGAGAATTAAAACATGAGAAATGAAAAATTCAGAAATTATGTTGTCTCTTTCATTCTCTTTTCCCTGGATTCTCATTAGAATTTGAATCTGTAGGAAACCTATGGGGTTTTGCGATACTTGTACTCTCTTAGTAGCTGCCAGCATGAAAAATCAGAGACAGCTGGAAGAAACTATGAACATGAAAAATAGTATCAGTACATCAGAATTTATTGTTGTAAGAGAAATAGAATTGGCGAAAGCTAATTAGCTTGTATTAAATGATTCTTAAAAACTAATGAAATAATACCCAGGTGAAAGTGACAGTTTTCCTAATCTCATCATAATATCTTACAGAATTGGACCAAATTTTGTTTAGTCTCCAAAATCATTGGTGATTTTTTTCATAGTTGAGTAGAATACAATAGAAATACTACAGAGAAATCTACATAAAATAGTTTTTGATTTGAGGAAATTATCACAGCCATATATGGTGAAGAATAGGCCTTAGATTCGAGTTTCTCTGACACTTGGTAATGAAATGATCTCAGGCAAATTTCCTAGCTTTTCTGAACTTGGAACTTCCCCATCTGTAAAATGGGCATATATTATGGATTCATATGGTTACTGGGAAGACGAAACAGGAGAAGTACCTTATAAACTCTAAAATAGCAACTACCTATTTTTTCAAAGAGTTCCTGGTGAGATATTCAGCTGCATGTTGTTTTGTTGGTTTACAAAGACATCACTAACCTCTACATTACAGAACCTCAAATTCATTTTACATTTATATAAATTCTGGGACTGGCAGTAAATCTAGATCTTAATTTGTCTTTAACCTTTAGTTTCCATAAAACTGCAGTTTTTTCCACTCCATGTTATCTAAGACTAGGAGTTTATTAATTATGATCACAATGTACAACAGACATAAATAAAGATACCAAGCAGAGAACACTGAATCAAAAGATCAAATTAAACCAAAAATTGAATTGTATCCCAAGTCAGGTCATTATAGCAACAGGTTAGTTATGCACCCCTTCTCCAATATCACTATTTTAAGCCGTTATGGACTTCATAAATACAACATTTATGGCAACATGAAATTGTTATTGAGCAAAAAGGTATTAATCACATGACATCTACTCTGTTGATTTTTTTTTTCCCCCAGTGAAAGATTATCCAAAATCTTTTCCTAGTATAGAAATTATTATCGGCTTTATTTATCAGTTATTTTCCCTGAAGATCACTGGATTAAAAAAGTAACATAAGAATACTTTTATGAGTAACTACCTATTCACTCATGCAAAACTAAATATTTCAGAGTACTCTCTATGGGCCTTTCACTGAAAAATGACCAATGTAATCATAAATCTCTCTCTACTGGATATCGCTGGTCTTAACAAGTATGATGTAGCAGATATATTTTCAGAATTCTTATAATTTAAGTAGACAAACTGTTTCTGTTTGACAGCTGGGTTTCTATGAAATCTCTGGAGAACAAAGGTAACAGTGATTTTTCATTTGGAAAAAGCATTTGTGAATTTTACGCTGCTTTACCTTCATGGGATTATGGGTAGATGTTCTTGAGTTAGGTAAAGAGAATTCCAGGAACATAGCAAAAGAATGTAAGACCAAGCAGAGGCAATCTATTTTACAACTGTACTTTCTACTAACAGAACCTCCATATGCACTAATAATCTATTTTATTGAAACAAAAATAAGAAAAGAAAAAGAGCTTCTATATTATCCAATCTAGCATATGCTTTATGAAAAGTGATAATTTCCTTGATAATTTTCTACATTTTATTTTTATTTCTCAAGGCCTCCCAAGGAATTTTCTTTATTCTTTTCTCTCACTCAAATTGTTGTTCTCTACTTCCTATACAACAAAAAATATATTCCCTCATATAAATCAACACAATTTGGTGATCTCACTCAAAGAGTAGCCTATGTCCAATGAAAGAAAAAATAGAACTCAACACAAAATTTAAGTCTGATTGTCATTTCCCCCTTTCTTCTATAACCTACAAACCACCTCTTCAGCACTACTGATACTCAATAGAAGAAAGAATAAATATAGTTGAATTACAGGCTGGGAAAGTATTAAAGCCTACTTATTTTTTTCTTAATTAACTAACTCCTAGAAAACAAAATATAGGGCTTTATGTATGGGACTGCTCAACTACATTTCACCAATGAAAACCATTCATACCAACAATCAGAAGTTTGTCTTTTCAGAAATAAAATGCAAATATTTTTGGCCTCACGTATAAAATGATAAGGCAAATGCTATATTCAGCAAAGGCGATTTCTGTCAAAGCTTAGAGCTTAATCATAATAATTACATCTATCCAGGGTGTAAAATACATTTTGCCAGTAAAGAGCAAAGGCCTTCAATTAAATATAAATCCTTATTCAGTACCCTTGGGGCTCTAACTTAGTAAGAAAATGGGGGTAAAAAGAAAATGTCCTCAGGCAGTATAGCACAGTGAGGCTATGCTATCGAGTGGTGTTCAAGGCTTCAACTGGGTAGTCCCCACATGTAGTTAAAAAGTGCTTCTTGTCTTTAATATTTGATCTATTATACTTTCTGAAAGAAGGAACAGGCTCACCCCCCCTTTTGATGCAATCAGCCAGAATCTTACAAGAATATATAAAGGAAATTTGTAGAATACATCATGTTGAGCTTGAAGTAGTAGAGTGACTCTCAAATCTCCAATAAATCTGTAAAAAAAGATTACAACAGCGAAAACTCTCCAAGAAGTTTAAAAACTAACTCAGCACTTTAGGATCAGTGTTGGCTTGTACTCATTTGTTTAAGAATGAATTTTGCATAATTTATAAAAAATTGTAAAGTGAAAAGATATAAATGCTTAGTGGGGGTATTGCCATTTATCCTATGAAAGACTGGGAAACATCACTGAATGATGATTAAAATGAAATAACTGAAGGTCTGTTTAATATGGCAGAAGCCATATTACATAAATATACTGTGTTTTCTACCAAGCTAGGCATGTTTTACATGCTCAGGAAAGAAATCCATATCCTTCATATAAGGTGACATATTTTTATTACATATTTGTGTGTATTTATTTTTCAATTACACCTGATATTCAATATCATTTTGTATTAGTTTCAGATGTACACTTTAGTGGTTAGACATTTATATAATTTATGAAGTCATCCCTTCAATTAGTCTAGTACCCACCCGACACTATACAGAGTTATTACAATATTATTGATTACATTCCCTATGTTGGACTTTACATCCTCATGACTATTTTGTAACTACCAATTTGTATTTCTCAATCCCTTCACCTTTTTCACCCAGCTCTCCAAATTCCTCCTTTCTGGCAACTATTAGTATGTTCTCTCTATCTGTGACTCTGTTTCTGTTTTGTTTGTTCATTTATTTTGTTCTTTAGACTCCACATATAAGTGAGATCACATGGCATTTGTCTGACTTATTCCACTTAGCAAAATACCTTCTAGGTCCATCCATGTTTCCGCAAATGCTAAAATTCCATTCTTTTGGCTGGGTAATATTCCATTGTATCCATGTACCACATCTTTATCCAGTTGTCTACTGATGGACACTTAGGTTGCTCCCTTATCTTGGATACTGTAAATAACACTTCAGTGAACATAGAGATGCATATATCTTTTCAAATTAGTGTTTTGAATTTCTTTGGATAAATACCCAGAAGTGGAATTGCTAGATTATAAGGTAGTGTATTTTTGTGTAATTGAGCCCATATTATGTGCCAGGAGTATGTGTATAGTGTTTCTAAATATAAAATCAGAGTCCCTGTATTGACTGTTTTCCTAGAAATTCCATAAATCCTACACCTTGTCCCTTCTTTATAGGATTTCCCTAAAATAATTCATATGCCACCCACACAGGGCTTTTGAAACCAAATTATATATCTCCAGTTCCCATTAAGAAATGATTTCCAGTGATTGATCATTAGGATAACCCTCTGCTACCTAAATTCTATTCTTCCCGAATTGTGGCACACATTGCAGCCCATTGCATGTCATTAAAAGGCAGAATGCATTTCATTCTATGGATTTTTATAGGGAGGACTGAGTAGCAAAATGTAAAAATCTACACATATTTTCATGGGCTTCACTGTGGCTTTTTTATGGTCTAACACACAGAGATGTATGGGGCTTTTCTTAGTTAACAACAAAATGCAAAAACATTAAGCCAGCTATAAATTTAAAAAGAAAGGGTCAAGGTAGCTTAAAAAACAAAATTCAAAGCTCATATTATATATTTATTAATCTATAAATAATCCTAAATGGTGAGTATTCTGTATTTCATTTTCTTGAGATAAGATTTACCTTCCAAGTTTACCAAATTCATGAATTTAAGCTTCACGTTCCTTCCATTTTTCCATTGCTAACCAGAGGTTTTTTGTGTTTGCTTTTTGGTTGTTTTGTTTTGTGTTGTTTTCTGCCTGCAGATACTTTCCCAGTCCTGTGAATGTATCACTTTCCCCGCTTTTCAACAAATCCCCAAATTTTGATCCTGCAGAGAGTCACAGGGTAATCTATCAGTTTTATGGCTGGAGCGATCAGACAGGCAGACTGGGTTTGTCTCTACAGTGCAACCTGATCAAGTCTGGAATACCTGCCTCTGTCTTCCCAGCCTGCCTTTTCGATGCCTTTTCCCCAATAAGAAGGATTTTCTTCCATTCAATGGAACTGAAGGCTCTCTTGGTTCCTTACTCCTTACCAAGTATCTATTCCCAGAATGAGACCAATATTATTGTCCCTCCTGAGAGCACTCACATTTAAATAAAAGCCTTTAGCTAAAGGTAAGAAAGTTATATACTAAGAGCAAGCATACCCAGCAGGGTTGGGGAAAGTACTTCTGCAGACAAAAGGCTTTGCAAGCACTTATGAAATCATCCTATATAGATGACTTGGTATTTTTCTTAAACATGAGGTTGGGCCTTCCCAAAGGAACCAAGACAAATAATCCAGGTTTCATTCAGTAAAGTATAGTTTGAAAAACATCTTCAGTAAATTGCTATATACACAGGATTTCTTCTTAGTTTTTCTCCTAGGAAGGACAGTACCATGTACTAGAAAGAACTTGGGCTATGGATCCAGGAAGAAGCAGTTTGGATCTGGTTCTGGGATTTAATAACTAAAATCTCTTGAATCTTACCTTCTTCATCATAAAAAAAAAAACATGTGTAAGACAATATAATCACAGCATTGTTACAAGAGCGAAAAAATCAGGAATCAGCATTTCTTGAATATTTTTATGTACTTTGTTTTGGCACATTACACATAATATATAATTTAATTTAATATAGATCCCATGGTGATTAAATAAGATTACATACATAAAATCACTTAGTACAAAGCTTGGAACATAATAGTAACTTTCACCTTCCCTTCATTAGCTCTAACTGCTAAGAGTTTCAGTATCACAGTATGCTTTAATTGTATTCTACTACCTATTTTTATATGAAATAGCAAACAAATATCTGACAGACTTTCAAGAAATAGAATCTAAACTGCCATAAACTGAAGGGCTCTGGGCACATGGTGAATACTGAACAGTAATATGATACATAAAACCAAAGTCCCAACCCTGCCAACAAGGCCCAGTTGCTTCTGCATCGTTGTTTCCATACTGTTTCCCGTGTTCTAACTCTGGCCAGTTCTTGAAGTAGCATGTGCTTTCCTCCCTCTGTGCTTTTGTTCAAGCTATTTCCTTTGTGAAGAATGACTTTCCTCCCTTCCGCGTCCTCATGTCTATCTCTGAGCCTTTCTATAATAGATCCAACTCAAATTCCACTCATTCTAGAAGTCTTCTTAATCCTGCCCTTCCTTGTTTTCCGTATTTTGTACCTCTATTGGAGACTACATCACAGGCTGCCTTGTGTAGGGTTGTTAATATGTCTGTAAACCATTTTTGAGGAAATGGACCATCTTTTCTTTCTTTTTCCGATGGTGATTGGTACAGCTTTTTATTCATGGTAAAAGTCTAATGAATTGATTTTCTGGTGCTATTATAAGGTGATTGTCAACCTAATATTTATATAGCCTACATAGACTTTGTTGTTTTTATTTCATATACACTTTTCCACATATACAGTCTGCTCATTTATTGTTTAACTAGTCTCACAAATGATTACAGAAATAGTTTTTAAGAATCATATTGTGATTTAATCTGTTTCTATGTTATGAATAACCTATCAATGATTTTCCTTTGATAGGTACCAAGGGTATATGAACATTTTAGGGGGTATGTTAAAGTGACAAAGAGCTAAAAAAAAAGTTGTAAGGCAAAAAATATTTAATTCTAAGTATGAATACATCTGGATTTTAGTGGAGACTGGGTAGTCAACTTTTGCGGTAAACACCATCTATTTGTGACCTTCTTGGCCCACTGCCTATAGAGAAAAGTCCTTTCTCTTTAGCTTAGATGTCTCCTCACCTCATAACCAGTTCCATAACTCTTCTGCTTTAGACACATTCCAAGGCGTCTCCTCTCTTACCAAACAAACACGGGGCCACCCTACACTGTTATAAAGGAATAGGTCAGTGGTCTTTGCCTTTCTGATTATTCACATTTTCAAAGTAACTATTCTACTGGAGGCTTCAAGCAGTAAATACTCAGAAGCTGACAGTTAGTTATGTTCACTTTTTTTTTGTTAACCTCCTGAACACTGATTATGCAAAAGGTACATGTCATCATATGAGATTGAAATATCTGCTCTTTGCTGAGTGTCTCTCCCTTCCTCCCTTCTGCTCACCCTCTTACTCTTTTTCACTGAATTTCTTTCCTCCCTCACATCTCCACTTAAATTTTCTTTCAATTTTTCTCTCTACTCAACTTTTATTTATAAGTCAATCAACACTACTTGAATGTGTACCTCCTGACGGGGTTAAAGGGTTATTACTAATGGTTTTTATCTCTTAGAGAAGCAGTAATGAAAATGACAGTCTAATCATTTAATTTAAAAGAGTCAAATATCTTTGTATTCAGTAGCTTAGTTTAGTTCTACAAATGAAGAACTGTAATTTTGTAAATGATAGTTTAATTTCAGAAATAGGATGGACATCCTCCCTAGTGTATTTTAAGTCACGTTTTTGTTATAATTTGTAAGCCAGGGAAGGTTTGTTGAATATCCACATATTCCTTTCCATGTGAGGTAGGCTCAGGCTCTGGACCAGGATAGTCTTTGCCATCAACAGAGCAGATTTATTTTTTGGAACATATTTGGTAACAGAATTGAAATGAAATCTTTATTTGGTCATAAAAACTTATAGTAATAGGACTTTTGATAATCTTCCAGTCCATTTTCTTACCTTCAATTTGAAATTCCAAGCTAATTTAATTGTAATTTTAATGGTATTCCAAAAACTACATTCCTTAGTTCTTCTCTCAGTTATCCATTCTAGGGTCTTACCATAAACACTGTATCATTTTTTTCCCTTCTCACCTATATCCCTTTTGCTTAATATATACCCAGTGATTAATTAACCTTTTTTTTAAAAAAGGTGGTTTTTTAATATTTTGTTTCATTTTATTTACATTCTTAGTAAAGAGGAAGAAGTATAAGAAGTAGTTGGGCTTTGTTTTTGTTTTGAATTTGCAATACTGGTATCTGCTTGGTCGAGCTCAGGTAGAGGGGCCTGGGCTCCATGACGTGTAGTGTGCAATGATGAAAAAACACTGTTTTGAGATTAGCACTTATATACTTTAGATTCAAGCAATTCTGCATAGAGTGACAGCTGATAAAAGGAACACAGTTCTTAACTAACCTATAACCAATCTTATAGGCGAGAAGTTTCCAGCAGAGTGTATTCAGTCATTTTCAATACCAGGCTCGCATTACATTTCCAGAGGTCAGATTTGCACATAAATCTTTGAATCACAACTATCTCCTCATACTCAACTCAGTTTTAACATCCAGCAGTGTGTTGTACAGAAATAATCAATGGTTAAATTATTCCCATTTTGTTGGCTCAGCTCACAGTGGCCCACTGATTAGTTTTAAAAAAAAGAAAAACTATCTGAACTTCAGTTTGTATTTCAACTGTACCCAAGTGCAGATGCCATCTCTGGTAATATGACAAAAATGATTTAGGTTTACAAATGCTTCAGTGTGCGCTGATAACAGCATGCACCCTGCAGGAATTATATTGGGACCCAAAGTGTTATAAAAGGCAACTGAGTTTGTGGGAGAATCATTTTAGAGTTAATTAAACCTTCTCCACCTGTAATTTAAGTAAAAAGAAAAGGCCCAACACTCTTAAAGACCATGGGGGAAAGGCAGTTTAAGAAATAGAAGTCCTCTGTTTATTCGGGGAGGTACTTTACAAGGCAGACAGCTACACCACAGTAGAGAGACAACATTTCCTCAGCTGATTCGGTTAATTAAAATGCACAGTTACAACAGGCTTCCTTAGAGCCTGCAGCTGAATGACCGAAGTCTCCATTTTACTCCAGTGTCACACAGAACGTGAAGAGGCAAACATACTGCCCAAACACAATTTGACTCACTAAAATCTAGCACTATAAACACAAAATACATTTCTCAGGCACATTTTAAAAGACATATTATCAAGATTTATGGCATAAGGATAGAAATAATTTGTGGCGAGTCAGCACCAGGAGAATATTCTGGGTTCCTCTCAAAGTAGTTTTAAGTAAAATTTACAAATAAATCTTACGGGTAGAGTCCACTTTCAATGCAGAAATCTTCAAATCTTTCCTTTCAAATATATGGAATTTGAATCTGACAAACAGCCTGTGTGTTGCCAGAATTTATAAGTGATATGAAAAGCCACAAAAGCTATTTGTCAAATAAACTGCAGAGCGCAATATCAGTCTGCAGGGCTCCTTTACAGAACTCATGATGAGTGTGGGAGGAGGGGATTCTAACAGCTGCAGCCTTGACCGCACTGCCCGTGCCAGCCAGAATTCAAGCCTCGTGAGCTTAGTGTGGCTGAAAGAGGGGGCCAACAAATGACAAAAAAAAAAAAAAAAAAAAAAAAAAAAGTTCTTATTTCTAAGTTTTTATTAAATCACTACATCAGTGTGCAAAGATGAATACCTGCAAAACCAGTTTAAGATACATGGGGCCTGCAAGTATTCCAATTAAAACTTTTCATGGAAGACTAATTTTCTGATATAGGGGTGAGATTACAGACTTCGAACCAGACTAGCCTCAGTTTCCTCATCTGTAAAATGGGGGCAGTATTACCCATCCCAGGGCAATTTTGAGGCTAAAGTGAGATAGCATATTTATGGGCACAACTGATGCTCAATAAAAGTTATTCCCTTCTCTCTTACTAGGGGTTTTCACAATGCTGCAAGTTCACATGAATGGCAAAGTGAAAGTTCCTGTATTAACCATTTAAATTACCAAGTCTGCAAACTATAGAAAATAATCAAATATTCCTGGAGCTTAATCAATAAATCATTAAATCAAACCCAAAAGGGCTTACCAGAAGTTTGGAAACCCTCTGTTAAAATGTGTTAATGGCATTGCTGTATGAAGTATTATTCTGTAAGAATTTTGCTTAGCACCACAACAAAAAAGTTCTGAACTTAGTATTTTCTTCTTCTAATAACTCAAAATCATTTCCTTTTCATAAATATTTCTTGAAGAACTGACTCTATTATCTTCCAGATCTCTCTTTAAAATGATGCTCTAATGTCTGTCCACCCCCACCCCCACTTTTCTCCCCTAATCATGGACATATCACACCCACCTATACTCAGTGCTGAAGGGAACATACTATTACTACTGTAGTAAACGAAATGGCCTATGTAACCTAGCATCTAGTTAATTTCACCTTGTAATTTAAGCATTTGGAAGAAAGGAATAGAATATTAATATTTATGTTTTCAAAAATTCCAGTTCAGTCTGTGAAATGATGGCTGAATTAATCTAAAGCAATTTATCCAAAGAGTTACCATAGAGGAATTCCAATGGGAATTTATTGGGCACCTACCATGTGCAAGCATATAAATGGATTTTTGTTTTTCCTCAAGGCAAACGAAACATAATAGAGGTCAAGGGATATTTGAAATTTGGAGTCATATCACCAGGAAAGCCACTGAATTATTTGACTGGTTTGGAAAGTCACTTCATCATAAGGCATTGCATTTTCTCTTCTCAAAAGAGAAATTTGATATGTGCCCCTCACAGGAGACATGATAATAATTATTTAAATAATCTATTTAAAGACTTTGAAGAGAGCAGAGATAAAAAGAGCTGTAAGAGTTTCTAAATGACACAAGATCTGTGAAGTGGTACATACTTAACACAAATCTCATAGAACTGTTATATGGATTCATTAGTTAATTAGTGAGTTAATGACTTTGAAGTGTTAAGTCTCATTAGATGTTTTTTTTTTACACTTTAACACATGTGAGAAAGAAATTAGTCTGTCTGCAATTAGAAACTGACTATACCATTCTAACATATTGAATATTTCCATGATATACTTCCAAGATGATCTTTCCTACTTGGATTTTTTTTCTTTTTCTTTTCTTTTTTTGCATATTACTCCTGAAAAGCCTGTGTAGACATTCATCCCCAGCTCTTTCATTTTTCTGTATTAGCATTGGCTTCCAGTTGACACGAAAAACAGACCTGAGAACTCCCAGGGTAAGGTATTTTGTGTAATAACATAAGGTGTTAGTTTATAATAATGGCATCAAGTATTAAACACCATATTCAGATAAAGGTTTGTACATCAGGGGAGAAAAAAGCTGTCAAGTAAACCTGAAAGTGGAGAAGGGAAGGAGTTGAAACCCAATGATAACTATCTTGCTTTCTGGAAATAGTAACTAATTTCTCTCCTTCACGCTGAGAAGGTGAGAAAAGATGGCAGAGGCATAACTAGGTTAGCAATATTTTCATATGTGGGGGATATCTCTATAAATAAAACAAAAATTTTTATTGACATATATTATGCACAGAGAAAAGTATACATATCATCAATGTACAGCTCAATGGATATTGGGCACCCTTGTGTTCTCTGCACCCAGATCAAGAAACAAAAGACTGTTAGCACTCCAGAGCCCCCTCTATTTCTTCCAATCACTAGCCCTATTTCCAAGGGTAACCACTGCTGTTACCTCTAACAGCACAGTGTAGCTTTATCTGTCTTGGTACTTTATGTAAATGGATCATAAAGTATGTACTCTCTTTTGAGTCTTGCTTCTTTTTGGCCTGACATTATCTTTTATAAGATGCATCCATATTGTTAATTATTGTTGTAGATCTACAGATTTCTAATCTCTGTCCCTCTACCGCTCTTTCTCATATACACTCACAGAATTAATCCTTTTCTTATTCAAATAACATCCATGGATCCCTGTACTTCCAATGCCTTGATAAACTTCCTATCTCATATATTCCATAGCATGGAGACTCAGGAATTGCTGATGAATAATTTCCTCCAGTGTTTTTATTTTATTTTTGTTTTATTTGCACCAGTAAATATAATGCAATCTTAAATTATTTTGCACTTTCAAAATCTGGCCATGAAAAGAGCCAGCTCTAAGGAGCACCCTGAGACAATCATTTTTGTTTAGTAACCCTTGTTTTCAGCCAGGAATCTCCTGCTTGAGCTATCCTTCCCAGCATAGCCCTTTAGGTCCTAGCTCCTAGAAAGCCTGCCCCACTCTAGCAGTTGTGTAAAAACACAATTGGGTAAACTACTTCATATCAGGATGTTAATGCCTAAATCATTAGCTCACCAAGGTATGGCCCCAGGACAGTTCTGTAACACAGAGGTCCAATTAACCTCTGATTACTCCCTAATGGGCTCTAGTAGACCTGCATTTATTGACTTGTGCTATGAGGGAGGTTCCTTTATGTTGAAGTACTCTAAGAAACAGATCTGTGGCACTCAACGTTGTTTTCACTATTACAATGTTACTGAAATTATTTCACTACATCGGTGTCTCTTTATGAGAGCCCATATGGAAAGGGAGAATAGTTCTACTTCTTTTAAATAACTCTATTTGAAAATATGTTGTTTTTCATGTAACTGATCCTGCCCTCATGCTATCCCCAAACCCCTCTTCCCCACCTTCCCCCTGCTATAAATATCAAAAACATCAGAGACAAACACTTCTAACAAGTGTCTGGGACTTTACAACTTGTATTTTGGTTGTACTTTCCCCACCTTTGGTTTATTTGCTTTTCTTAGGTTCTCTGTTCAAATGCCTGAATTTTTGTTTTGTTTTGTTTTAATCCTGGTGAATTTAGGGAGGGTATAGGTTAAATCATTGAAATACACAATCCCTTAAGGAAAACATTTCAGACACTGACATTAGGCCAGGCCAGCCAATGGAGGAATGTGTGTTTAGACAGAGGGCTCTTCCAGCAATTTTCAAATTACACCCTATTGGTTGCCTTTGATCAGAGAAACTGGGAGAGCTGATAAATCAGGCACTGTATGGTGTACAAGATAGGTTTTAATAAAGCTTTGCTGAATGCATTGACTAAAGATATTTTCCAAAAAGTTAAATGGACAGAATGAGAAAAAGTCTAGAAAAAAATCTAGGTCAAGAATAGGGTAAAAGATAAATGTACTTGTGAGAAAACATGGAGTTGTGTTTTCAAGAGAGTGGAACTCTTACTATATTTGTTATGTGATATTTTCCGACTACTAGTCCATTCTTACTTTCAAAGCTCTCAATTAGAGTTCTACTTGGGAAAACTTGATTAATGCATTATTTATCTAAGAGTCATTGATTTATGGAGCTTAACCATAGATACAGCAGAACTCATTTTCTTTCTAATATTTATATCTAGAAGAAGACTACCACAATGACATGGGGGTGTTCTACCCTTGACTGGTAATCCACATAAGCAATAACCCAAACTGGCAAAACTGAAAATATTAAATGATAACAATCTGTTATTTGTTCTCTTCATTGCTAGGATCCTACTATTAAAATTAAGTAACAAAATTCCCAGAAACTCAGTGATAATTCATAAATCATACATACCACAAAACAGTACAGTACATATTCCAATAAAATGTTCTCTGTGAAATGGGTAGAAGATGTCAAATGTGGATCTCTTAATCCCTGTATTAATTTTTAGGTCAAAGAAATCAGTGCAGCTCAGATAAATTAAAATTGTGCTTTTTATTTTTTTGACTGCTAATAAAGCTTTTTGATTATGAGACTCTGGGAAAAACATGAAGCCTTGCAAAAAACCATGAATAAATTTATTATCAGAGATTGTGTGAGATTAGCAAAAATTTACAATCTGTATTCATGGTATTCCTAAGGTGTACAATGGGGCCATTCAGTGGTATAAAAGCATACATTCATATTTATGTAATTTTTATTTATTCAAATATATGTTGCCAAATCCAAAATAAATGTCTTGAGAAGCTATCACTCCTGGAAATACCATGGTAAATATTCCCTTTCAAAATCACTAAACCCAATATGAAAATTAGTATCAGGTTAAAATTTTCCTCTCAGCAGTGACTGTATAATTAAACATGATTGGAATACCACTGCGTATATTTCAGATGCTCACATGTACAAAAATTAATGTCTATTTGTTTATGCTTGGCAAACACTGGCAGATTTACTGGACGCTGGCAGCTTCCAACTTCACAAGGCCTGCATGCCCAATGCAAACATAAAAGGATATCTCTCTCAAATATATTGTGATTCTAACAATGTGCGTGGAGAGAAATGGATCCTGGAGCTATGAAATGGAAAAGCATTTTCCTAGATTTCTAAGTGTTCAGAATCATAGTCCCCAAACCCAGGCTTTGCATAGTGAAATCGTCACTTCAGAGCCCTAAAATTTCTACCTTCTTCCCGTGACTTGTCTCAATCTAGGCTTAGCCTAGTCCTTCAGTTTCTCTTGTGCAATTACCCTTCCACCACTAAGCTCCAACAAAACTACAATTTACCTACCATTCTTTGAACATCTCCCTCAGAGCCCACTTCCAATTTGCTCACATTGAGTCTTCTGCTTGGAACATTCCTTTTTGCCTAATTCATCTTACATAAATTTTATGACCCAACTCAACTCTTTCATGAACTGTTTTCTGATTATTACAGCTAAAATTATTTTTTCTCCCTCAACTTCAATCGTACATTATTATCATTGTTGTTATTATTATTTATTATTATTATTATTATTTTTACTTCCACAGTCATCATTTTCTAACTTGTGTTATATTTAGTCAAGTACATGTATTATCTTCCTTTCAGGGAAATTTTATTGGGGGGAAACATACTTTACACATTTATTTTGTATCCCAAGCATGCTTAAGGCAGGATTTGAGATAGAGCATATGCTTAATAAGTGTCTGTTTATTAAATTAATGTGTGAATAAATGAATGTCTTATCTGTGAGAGTCATGCTAAAACTGTAGTACATTAAGCAAGAGGTTATTTCCTTTTCCTTGCCAAAATCATCTGTAAAAGATTTGAGATACAGTTCATACCATATAACATTGCATTTCATATATTTTCAATAAATGTTTACCATTTACAGTTATGTGAATGACCCTATATGGCAAAAGAAGCGTTGAAAATATAAAAGCATCATCCTATTCTTAAATTATAAGTGGCCTTAGTTGCCACATGCAAAACATTTATTGAGATGCAACCATTTAATCTTTTCCAAATAGCCATGAGTTCATGCAGAGGCCACACTGTGGAAGGCTCTGGATGATGGGCAAGAAAGGCCCTTTTAGAGGTTTTTTTTACAGTGCAAACTGGGAGAAGCTGGCCATTACCCCATTGTATATGTAAAAAAAAAAAAAAAAAAAAAAAATGGAAGTGTAATCACACAGAGCCAGAAGTGGAATCCTCATCTGTCTAATTCAGCACCTCTTAACCTCCTATAGTCACTAAACAATAATCTCCTGTCTGAATGTTAACTTCCCTCTAAATCAATGAATGCTGATTTAAGTAGAGGACAAATCATTTTGCTCTGCTACACAGTATGTACCAGAAGCCATTGTCAGCTTTCTCCATAACATTGTCCTTCAAAAACAAACAAAAGCATAAAACTCTCTTCTGAAAGGCTTCCTTTGTTTGAGGCACTGTGTTAAATGCTTCCCTTAACATATTTAATTCTTACAACAACCTTATGAGATAGGTACTGTTTACTCATATTCCAGATGGGAAAATTAAAACATAGAAACTTTAATACACTCACTATCATAGAACTAGTAAGGACACGAAATGGAATATGAACTCAAGTCTTTCTTATTCCTGAATCCAAGTTCCTTATCACGCTATTTTATTTTCTGTCATTTCTATTTACTAATCCTTAACTTTTTTTCTAAAAAACAAAACAAAAACAGGATTATTTGAAACACTCACTGTTTAGAATATTTTTCTTAGCATGGAAAACATTTAACACTACATTCGGAAGGGAATCTAGAGGGTGGAAAATGGTAGAGGAAGGTGGATAAAGGAATAGATAGGCTCACCTCACCTGGTCTGACTAAGCTGTTTACATTTTTCAGAGAGCTCATCTCCAAGCTGAATCCTAAAATGACAGTGAAACTTGCTCTTTAATGGCCAGAAGACCCTGTCCCAGGCCCATTTAGATAAACAGAGCATACATCAGAGAAGCCCTTAACGAACTGGCTGGCTTGCCTTTCACCCCAGATCCATCACTTTCAGAAGCTACATGTAATATGGGAAACAAGTCAATATTTTCCAGCATGCTGAGTCCATTTCCTCCCCCCAATATTTTTAAGCATAAGACAGGTGCAGAAATCATTGATGTCACAACTGAAGGGGTACATAGCAGCTGTCACACAGCCACAAAACAGCAGGGAATAAAGCTTCTCAGATGCATCCAAGAGTTCTGAGGGTTTGAAAAGGGACAGATAACACTTTTTTACTCAAACTAAGAGATACCACATTTCAACCGCTCATGAGGAGGTACAATCGAGTCTTCAGAGAGAAAACTGTAGCATCCAGAAAGTATATATTTTATAAGCTACAAGGGGCCTTGAGATGATTCAACGTATGCCCTTTTGTTTTCCATTTGATGACAGTGAGGTCCAAAGAGGTTAATACTTGCCCAGGATGACAGAATGAAGCTTTGGCAGCCAAAGGCCTTGAAGCCAAATCCGTGATTTCTTTATTTCTTCTACCCTACTCTGATGATGATAACCTTTTTGTTTTGTTTAGTTTTCCTTTTTGTTTGTTTTTTAAAGGTTACTTCATGAAAATTAAGTGTGACATAATACTAATATGAGAGGAATTTCTTCCAATATAGAGAATTCTGTACACTGAGAATCCTTCTCCTAGCCAAGGCATTTAATTGCTCCTGTAGCTAAAACAAAAAAATAATTATAAGCAGTCAGAAGTTCATGGTAAAGAAGTAAATGTAAACAGGTATTCTTCTGGGTTGTGGCTAAGCTCCCCTCTGTGATTCTGAAAAATTATCCCCTCCCATTTTTTTTTATGAAATCTCTAAGTCTCCTCTGGCTGTAATATGAATTGTCAAATCACTGTTCCCTGTTTTAAAAAGATCAGTTTATACACAGATCATAAGAAATGTATATATTCATCAAACCAAACACACAACCGTTCAGCCTGTCTTAACGCCAGACTAGATGCTGGTGATAACAAGATTAAACGTCTGATATATATTTCAGCCATTTTACAATCATAGGAAAGTGATGTCCTACTCTGTAGTACAAGTGATCTCAGTCAATGTTTATTCACTTTCTAGCAATCAATTAATAAACATTTATTGATTGTCTTGTTATAAAAAGACTTATGATAGGCATTGCAGGAAGATACCAAAACATACACTTAAAAGCAAATGAAGAAGATAAAATGTACCCATACTAAATGATATAAAAACAGAACTATATTTTAATAATAGTTATGATATATTATAAGGTGAATTTACCTGTATAGTAAGATCATTCAGGATTATATTACATAATATAGGGAAAACATGGAAGGCTTCCTGAAGTAGATGTTTTAAAAAAGGAATAGATGGAGAAAGAATGGATTGAGAGAAGAGAGACCATTTTAGGAAGAGAAAATGTAGGAAAGTACCGTGTTTCCCCGAAAATAAGACTTAGCCAGACCTTCAGCTCTAATGCGTCTTTTGGAGCAAAAATTAACATAAGATCCAGTCTTATTTTAACATAAGACTGGGTATAATATAATATAATATAATATAATATAATATAATATAATATAATAACATAATACCAGGTCTTACTTTAATATAAGACCTGGCCTTATATGACATAATATAACATAATATAAGGCATAATATGACATAATATAAGGCAAGGTCTTACATTCATTTTTGCTCCAAAGACACATTAGAGCTGATACTCCGGCTAGGTCTTACTTTCAGGGAAACACGGTAGGTCCAAGTGTGGAGATTTGCAGAACAGTAATTTTATAAGATTGCCTTGATTAATTGAAGTGGTTTAATTAAGATATAAGCAATGGAAAAAAGTGTGTGTGTGTGTGTGTGTGTGTGTGTGTGTGTGTGTGGTGATTTACTGCTTCTGCAATAATAAACATGATAAATGAATTAGTTTTAAGTCGATATTGCCATGGTCAGATGAATTCAGGATCTCCCTACAAATCCATTTTCATTTACAATCTGAATGGTAATCACTATGAGTGTACCTGTTGTGTATAGCCAGGGACTCATGCTTAGTCAAAGCTTATGTCCTATTAGTTGTTAAATATTTATTTAAAAAATAGTCCTGACTTATGATTGTATATTTCAACAATTTTCAGAAAATCCTGATTAAAAAAGCAAGGTCTTTCCCTGTTAGCCAACTTAGAGTCAATAGCCAGCAGGGGAGTGAGATAGACATTTAGAATGCAAGGGTATCCTTTGAAATACTTTTATAGAAGAATATCAGCCAAGTGTAGAGTGAACCCAATCATCAAAACCTAGCAGAAATTCCTATTCATGTCTGTCCTCAGTTATCTTAATACAAACTTGACTCAGTAGGTTACCTAGTACTCTCAAGATCTTTCTAACTTTTCTGTGAGCAACACACAAATCCATCCAGAACATCATTTCTGATATCACAGGGAAGCAATTGTTTTGAAGAAGGAAATCACTAATTGTCTTTAAATATGCTCCTGCCAACAATTCAAGTTATTGAAAACAAAAATCTTTTCTACTAACGGCTCATTGCCAATCATCTGAAATGAGAGTTGAAGATGAATACATGAATCAAGGAGACTTATTTTAAGATGTTCCATATTTTGGTCAAATGCTGATGATTACACTGTTTTTTTTTTCTCTACTTTCCCAACAAAGAGTATGTCGTACCATCATGTTCTCCCAGAATGACTCTTTTCTTAAAACGGTCTTGTTGGAGCACTATGGTTAGCTATGACTCACAGATTTTTTTTAAAGCTAGATGCAAACTTCAAAGACACGTTACCTCATAAAAATAACAAAATGAATAAAAAATTTCACTCAGAGAGCTTCCTCTGTTTCATCTTGAAACTTCAAACAGGTACTATGTAGATTCTATTTTTGACATATATTGTGACCTCCTAAGTTAACATTAGACCATATGTTTTATTATTTTTTTAAGTTAGCCAAATGTGTTTGTAGCCTTTGATGAATATAATTATTAAGAACACAGGGTCCAGAAACAGATTCACAGGTTCAAATCTCTACCAGAAGATCTATGTGGCCTAGGATAAATGACTTAACTACTCTGAGCCTCTTTTTTTCTCTGCTATAAATCAGGATAATAGAAGCCACCTCGGAAAGTTGATAAGAATATCACAGAAGTCTACAGATATAAAATGATTATTTAAAAAAAGATGAAACCGGTAATTAAAAAACACAGTAAGGACTCAAAGTATTAGCTATTACTTCCTTTCTGCATGGATACATTATAATTTCTAACTTAAAATGCTAGTCAACAATAAAATGGAATTGTCTGCTATTTAATAATTTACGCTTCATCCAACCATATATTTTTTATTTAAAATAAATTGTTTCTAGCATTAAATTTGAAAAATATGGATTTTTCTTAGTACAGTTCAGTGCCTGATTTTAAGAATTGGGTTAACCATATATTGTTTGGCAAACAGACAAAAGTGAATCATTATGTATACAATATATTTATATTTTCTCGTAAATCTGCCTCATGTCTACTTAAACTAATATTAAAATCAAGGTTGCTGCTTCATGAACAACTTTTGCAGGGCTCTGCAGTGACTAAAGGGGGGGGGGGAACAATGTAGAAATAGCTAAAATAATATGACAATATTTAAAGGCAAGGCCAACATGTAGAGGAGAGCAGGCTGTGTGCTCCACAATCCTACAGTATTCATCTTCATTACAGTGTCAATGCTGACCACCTGGGGGAAATTTTATGCTCTGGCTATGGTTAAAGGGAGAATATGAATACATAAACTTTGCTTCATTTAAAATTACGTCAAATCATTGACAAAAGGACAAATTTGGATTATTCTGTGTGTACTTATCAGCATGTACCTCTTGTGTTATCTTGGCCTAGATAGCTAACTTTTCTGAATCTGTTTCCTCAAAGGCCCTTTTTCCTGTTGAATGGGGACAGAAGTGTTCCTTCACAAAGATATTACTATATGTTCTATAGCAATTTACTATGGGCTAGCAGACCTAAAGACAATTAATAGATTTCCTGAGAAACTATCAGAGCCCAGGTAGACCCTCACATGGCAATTTCAACTTCTACTCTTTGCTTTTGTTTTGTTTTAATTTTTCAGTTATTCAAGGCCTTTCTACAAAGGGCTGATTATTAAACGCCTTTGGTTAAGAGTAGAGAAGCCACTGGGTTAGAAATCAGGAGCCATGAATTCTAACCTAAGCACTGCCATTGGCTTGCAATGTAATTATGTGCAGTTTTCTCAAAGATAAAATGAAAGTAATAAGCTCTGATATCAATTAGAAAAAAATATCAAGATAATAGATATAAATGTCCTTTGGGGGAAAAAAACGGAGCACATTAACATACGTAGTATTATAAGTCTTTCCAAATTTCTCATCTTATATTACATGGTAAACAAAAATAATAAACAGAGTTCAGTTAACCTATGAAAAGTAAGAAACTCTTTGTAGTTGTATTTGGTCTTTTGTCATCTTACTCAGTGTTGTTTCTCTGAAAAGATCAATTTTACTCTGAATCATGTGCTATAGAAAAGAGAAAAATAAATGTTATGTACATAAATCATCAATGGAGAATAAGGATAAAATCATGATTACTTTCTGGTATCATTGTATTGTGCCTCTACATAACACCTATCAATTATTGATTATTCACTATGCGCCAAGCCCAGTAGGCACTATGGACATGCATAGTATCTCTTTCTTACACTACATCCTATAATGTAGATGAAAAAATAATCTCTGTTTTCCACATGAAGATGCCAACTCAGTAAACTGACTCATCTTGCATAGGACCATGCAGCTAGGAAATTAGGGGAGCACCTAGGATTGGGCACATGTCTATTTGACTCCAAAGCCCATGTTCATTCCAAGAGTCCTCATTGCCTCTCAAACACTTGACACAGAGTCAACACTCAATAAATATCGATGGATGAATGAATGGATACATGGATGAATATATGGATGGATAGGTGGATGGATGGATGGACAGACAATTAACTGACCTCTATAAGAACAAGACTTAGGAAGCCCAGCTTGGCTCTGGTACAAGTTAGAGTTTAGCTTCTATTCTTTCTGTTCTGCAATTTGAAAACCCCAGGTTACAAGCGTTTCTTACCTGCTGATAGATTAGCTGTCCTCCTATTATTTCTGCTCCCACAGACAATGAATGAAGGATTTCACAGTCTTGGAATCAGTTGTGCCTCACCTCTACCACTGAGATCTGACTGGGGGGTCTCTCTCTCTCTAGCAGGACTATAACATGGCATTTTGCTAATTCTCAAGCAAATATGGTAATTCTGGTCATGGAGAAAGGAGTCCTTAGGTCTAACTTTGAGAGCATCTGAGAGCATTTTGCAGAAGCTGCCAAAAATTGGTGGTGGTGGGGGGGGGGTTAGGGGAACCAACCACTGTATAAGTCAAGAGCCCTGGCATATGGTTTGCATTTTATATAATATCCTTGACAACTGCAGGAAGAGGCATTTTCTTACTCATTAGCCTTTTTACTTTCTGCATGTGGGGGACTGCATCTGCCCAAAGAGTTCCCCTTTCTCTAATTTACACAAAAGCAATGTATAGGACAGTGGATATTGTGCACAACTATAGGATGGTCATTCCTAAAGTAATAATAGTACCAGGTACACAGAGTACACAAGACTTAATAGGATTAGCACTGCATGTTCTTATAATTTCAAGAAAGGCTCCTGGAAAACATATTCACTCATTCATTTAATAGTATATGTGTGTTTGGGGGCAGGCAGTGGGTGTGTGGAAGGTGACTAGGCAATAGATATATCCTATAATTGAAATGACTGGCAAAGTAGTCAGACTCATAAGAAGAGACAATGCAGTGTGATTGGCACCATGACAGAAATTTATATGGAGCAGAGGACCAGCAGCATAAGTGTCACCTGGAAACATCGTAGCAATGCACATTCTTATGTCCCACCTCCGAGTTACAGAATCAAGAAACTGTGGGGCTGAGTCTGACACTCTGTATTTTGATAAGCCAGGCCCACCAGATGATTCTGAAGCCTACTATGGTTTGAGCACCACTGACAGAGAGTGCTTTTAGAGCAGAGTGAGGTCTTCCTAGTGGAAGCGATAGTTCAGTTGGGTCTTAAAGAATGAGTAGACATTGCCTGCTGTCTTGTTAGCAGTGTGTGCCCCTCAAAACCAATTGATATTCAGATTTAACTAAATCCTAGATTTAGTTCTTGCATGTCTTGGTTTATAGAGTTTGGGCTGAAAATCTTTGCAAGTCATCGAGGCAATAAACAATTACATTATTTCCACTTTTTAGCAAGAAAGAGGCAAGCTTTGCAAGCAGCTAGTAAGGTTTGTCAGTTTCCCTCCAGTGAAATGTTCTCTGCCAAAAGTCAACAGTCTACAGATATAGTGCTGTCATTTCAAGGTGAAATGAATGCTTCTTATCATCTCTACCGGTTGCTCTGCTTCCATGAAGAGCAAACCTCAGCACTCTGGCTGTTTTTAAAATAGATGCATCTGTATTTTTCCAAAGTGGTTGCTTAACTTCCTTTGACTGAAATTCAGCCATGACAAATTACACTCCAAGAGGAGCCTGAAAACTGACCCAGTGACTGGTTCAACAGTAACCACTGTCCTGTTTACTCCTATCACTTAGAAGACCAGGTGGGGGTCCCACCCTGCTAAAGGATGAAAGGAGTTTAAAAATGTTTTGAGGAAATGGTGTAGTAAGAGAAAAGCATTAAAAAGACCCCAGTGGCTCCACTTTGGGGAAAGAAAAATAGTGGTAATAAAACCGAGGGATGTAAGTGGGAGATCTAATTACAAAGGGAAAAATGGAAAAAGGCATAACGCTATCTAGCTGAAGATGAAACTGATGAAACTGATGAGATGAAACTGATGTTATGTATTGATCACACATTTCCTGACACACCGTCTCCTGATGAGCAACAGAAAACAAACAGAAAGATTTCACCCATGAGATTATGTGGAGGCTTTGGTTTAATGTTTCCTTTCTTGGTCAAGAGAAGCTCAACTTTATCAAAAGGTCCAACATACCCTCCAACCCCCACACATACACACACACACACACACACACACCAAAAAAAAAAAAAAAAAAAAAAATCTGGCTGCCCCAAATGGATAAAAAGAAATGAGGTATAACCTGTCATTAACATTTTATCTTAAATTTGTTATTTGCTCATTTATTAAAAAAAAAAAAGAATAATATGTTATAGGTTGGTGCAAAAGTAATTGAGGTTTTTGCAATTATTTTTAACCTTTTGAACCACAATTACTTTTGCACCAACTTAATGCTTCCAGGGTAGAAGTGAGAGACAAGAAAAAACAGTTCAGAAGAAATAAATCCAGACGTTTTATAGATGTTGTTTGATTTTGAAAGAAGGAGACTGCGAGGTGTTTCACTTGGGCAGAGAATTACGTAAGGAGACCTGGGTCCTACTCCCAGTTCCAGCTGTGGTGCCTCCCAGAGGTATGTCAGTCTCTGGATGATGACAGGAAATAGATTACACACTCAAAAGGGGTGACTAAAGAGAGTTAATGGGGTGAACTTTGGCAAAGGTGTCGGCAGAGTAAAGGCAGCCATCAAGGACGGTGAAACGCTTAGGGACAGCAACAGAAAAATGCCATCCCCACCCTATGGCAGAAGGACAAAGAAGATAAAGATGGCAGCACTGCTGAAAGATATGCTGATAGGAGATGGGCACCAGGAATGCAGCTATCACTAACCTAGGCAAGGAGTGAGTGCGGTGGGCAGACTGCATGGCCCCCACATTCCTATGTTGAAATCCTAACCCCCAAAAATGATGGTATTAGGAGGCAAGGCCTTGAGGAGGTGCTTAAGTCATGAGGGTTACATGGGGCCTTTTAAAAGAGACCCCACAGAGGTCCCTAGCCCCTCCCACCATACGAGGGCACAGTGAGAAGCCCCAGGCTGTGAACAAGGAAGAGGGCCTTCCTCAGAATGTGAGCATGCTGGCTCCTTGATTTGGGACTTCCTAGCATTCAAAACTGTGAGAAACACATTTCTGTTGTTTATAACCCACCCAGTTTAAAGGATTTTTGTTATGGATTAAGATAGTGAGTTAGAGAAATAAGAATCTCTCCTTTTTTCTCCTTCTGCTATCTGGACTTGTGTTTGTGAAACTACATATGTCTAAACCCAACAGAAAGCAGCAAGAGGGCAAAGGGACCCTGTGACGCATTCCTTAAGGTTTAGCCTCTGGGGCGGAGAGCAGGGTGGAGAGGGAGAGAGCTTAGGACAAGAAGGGCACAGGGCAATCACTGAGCACACCAACAAGGCAATGCTGATTATTTATCCTTACCCGCCTTCAACACTATCATCTGCAAAGTTAAGAATCTGGGCTGGATAAACTCCAAAGTTTATTCCATCTCTAGTATCATTTATGAAGACTGCATAAAAGAGGAGAAAAATAAATGTTCTAATTGGCTTTTATTGGTTAACAAACCATAGATTTTTTTTTTCCTCTACCTGCTTTCTTGTAAGAAAAACTGTCTGTGCCCTAAGGTTATTTAGGAAAGTTTCTGAAAGCTATTAATAGAAAGCAGATCTAAACCCAGTCTCTAAAAAGTTTAACCTTGTATACCACAGTTCTGCCCATGTAGAAAAATTAAAAAGTTAAAAAAAAAAAAAAAAAAAACAGCATATAGCTCAGATTATTAGCTATCTCTTTGAAACAAATGTGCAGCTCGGTTCAGAATTTGCATGTTTCCCAGGCAAAAGAATTCAATAAGCAAGTAAGCGAATCCTGCCATTTTATTAAATGCTTTCAGAAAACAAAAGCAAAGCAAGCTTTCACTCAGCCAGAACCAGAACATAATCCCCAGGGCCAATAGCACACGTTAAAATTCCAGGACCAAAGCTAACTTTGGAAAAGGAACTCTGTCTTACTATCCCTAGGGCAAACTAATTTAAACGTGATTCTCACATTCTTCCTTTCCGAGAGCCTCTAAATATGGGTGCTCAAACAAGGGAGAAGTTAATCAAGATAGGGAGAGCTACAATTTGAGGTTCAAAATGCACTTTTCAAGATAGATTGCTGAAGAAGTGGGAGGCTCCTGAAAGCACCCTTTTATAGGCCAGATATCATGTAAATTGTCCTAGTTGCTATGCTTCTGCTTGGGGGTAGGAAGCAAAAGTGACAATGAATTATCTCCTCCCTACGGCCTTTCAACAAACCCTCCTCTCTTAATTACACACAACACTGCTGCACAGGTCCTGCTGAGCACGGGTATCCACAGGGTAGCTGTTGAAAACAATCCTAATTGTCGTGTTCAGCCTGCTGCTATTACACCCACAGACTCAGGGCAAAGGCTTACAGCAGAAGTGAGCTCAGTGGCCTAATGCTGTGGATCCATCTTTCTGACATTTTACGCTTTTCAAAACTTCTTCCTCTTCTTAGAATTTCATATTTCCAAACCTTCAGTGATAATAGTGGCATTCTTAGAGAAAATTTCCAGAGCATTCAACGGCTGCCTGGATTGATACTTAGGGAACTCTTTGAGCTAGAAGCCAAGATCGGATTTCTATTTTTATACCTGTTTCAATCTTCGTGCTCAATGGAAATAACGAAATCTGTCTTACATTCATTTATTTTAAGAGGAGTCAAGATTATCATTCTTTCCATTTTCATAGCCATAAGCATGGAAAGATTGAGAGCCCAGACCCCTGAGTTCTAGGTGCTCTGCCCCTGTTTATTTGCAAGAATTTTTGGAACAGATTTAACCTCTCTGGAGCATCTAGAAAATGAGGTGGTTAAAGTAAATTGATTTCTACAGCTTCTTCCAGGTTTAATATTCTTTGACCTTACTTGTCCCAATGCCCTCCATTCCGTATCTTCTACTCTCAGTGTAATTGAACTTACTTTTCCCTCATTGCCACCTCTAACATCTTGAGCTCTCACTAATTTCTTAGCCCATTTTTCTTTCTCTAGTTTCACTTTTCTCTCTATCCATCATAAAACTTGAGAGTGAGGCACTTTGCTGATGCAAAATGCTATCTTTCTTGGCCTTATCTTCTTCTACCAAAGCCATTTGGCAAGTCCCCAATTGTGGATAAACTCTCTGCATCTACATTGCTGTGTCCAAGTTTCCAAGCATGCTCTGGCATCAGCTCAAGGCTCATCTGTGCTGAGTTCATAATTATTTCTTTCCTAATCTCATCAAGCCAGCGGTGTCAGCTTCATGAGTTGACCCTCGTAGCTGTTTATCAAGCTTTTTGTTCACCTCTAGCAGGCTCCCTAAATACATTTCTTGCTTTCCTCAAGCTCTCAACTTTCTCTCTGCAGAGAACTTTACCTTTCCATAAAGTGACTACAATAAAACCATTTTCATAATGAAAATGTTTAAAAATTAAAATATAGCAGCTCATTTTTAGTTCTAGTACATTAGCATAAAAAACGATCACAAATCTTATGCAGAAATCGTGGGGCATTTCTACAACACTTCCAAGTCAGCTCAACTTTGATTTATACGTTTGACTACAGATCTAGCTGTCAGACCAGATGTTGTATAGAAAATACTAGCTAAGTCTGATTGGATTTTTTCAGTCTGCTTTATTCTAAACCCTACAGCAAAACAGAAGTAGTTATGAACTTCAACAAGTTTTAGGGCATAGCATTAATTGCTAATTGGAATTATCTTTTCTCAGATAATATGTAGCACAAAAACACAATTTCATCATTCATAAATGCCTACAGGAGAAAAGAGAGAGAAACACAAGGCATTTAAATGAATCAAATATTATGAACATATTCCATTTTTGACATTCTGAAGATTATTGGAAGGTTCATTTCACTTTGCAAGCATCCCCTCAGAGCACAACATCCCAAACCAAAGTTTTCAGGGGGAAATGTGGGATAGGGTGGTGTAAGATCTGTGGGGGATAGAAAACTTTTTTTAATTCCCCTTTGTGGGTATCATTACAAAAGGAGGAGTGGTAGGTTATATATATATATATATATATATATATATATATAGGCAGTGTCTGTATAGGATAGAAGAAAGGAAGAATCTATAGAAATCTTGACAGTGATCCTAAAGCAGGGATGGTTCTCAAGTCTTTTTGATAAGGACTACTCGTTAATCCCATAGACCCTCAGAACAATGTTTTTAAAATGAATAACATAAAAATATAAAATTACAAATGAATTCAATTATATTGACATAGTTATCACAATGTTAAAAACACAAATGTGGGATATAGTACTTCATGTGGGACTTTACAAAATGCTCAACAGCAAGATCTTACAGCAAACCTGATAACTTATCATTTTAAAAATGATAAACATGAAAATTCTCTTTAAAGCTAGTTGCAATAACTTTAGTATGCTATGAAAATATTGGTGATTTCTCTTATTATCTATAATCTCTTATCTCAAATTCATCTCCTTCTCTCCTTTTTAATTAATTAATTAACTTATTTTTATTGGGGAATATTGGGGAACAGTGTGTTTTTCCAGGGCCCATCAGCTCCAAGTCGTTGTCCTTCAATCTAGTTGTGGAGGGCACAGCTCAACTCCAAATCCAGTGGCCGTTTCCAATCTTTAGTTGCAGGGGGTGCAGCCCACCATCCAATGCAGGAGTTGAACTGGCAACCCTGTTGTTCAGAGCTCGCGCTCCAACCAACTGAGCCATCTGACCACACTCCTTCTCTCTTTTTAACTCACTGCAAAGTTTCTGCCCTACAATTCCACTGAAACTGTTTCCCTGAAGGTCACCAGTGAACTCTGTGTTGTAAGTCTAATGTCCATTTTCAGTCCTCACCTTACTTGACCTGTCAGCAACATCTGACACAGGTGATCACCTCCTCCCCCTTGATCTACTATTGTCTTTAAATTCAAGGACACTTACTGCTGATTTTCTTCCTACCTCACTGGCCTCTCCTGTAAGGTTTCCATGGCTAGTTCCTTTTCATCTTACCACTCTCTTAATGCTGGAGTGTCCCAGAAATTAGTCCTTGGATGGCTTCTTTTTTGTGTCTAAATTTATGTCTTTAGTAATTTCACCAATACTAGTAATACTGACATATGCAGATGACTCCAAATTTATACCTATAGCCTGGACCTCTTCCCTTAATTGTAGACTCAGTATCCAATGCCTACTCAACGTCACCTCTTGAAGGAGTAATAAACATCTCAAACTTAACATATGTGAAATCACGATCCTGATGTTCACCTCTATCTACTCCCCACTAAGCCTAATCATCCTCCAGTATTTTCCAGCCCAGTTAATGACATGCTCAGGTCAAAGTCTTCTGAGTCATCATTGATGCTTCTCCATCTCTCGCAAACACACTTCCTACCCATCACCAAATCCTGTGATCAGAAGACTCCATGTTCTAAATAAGCAGAATCTGGCATCTTTTTACCAACTTTATCACTACCACTCTGGTCCAAGCCACTAACATCCCTGGCCTGGCTCACTGCTGTAGCCTTCTAATTGGCTTCTACCCTTACCCTATCGAAAATGTCAGCTAAAGTAATCTTTCAAAACATAAGGCATAGCATGTCACTCTTCTGTTCAAAACCCTCTAATGGCTTCCCCATTTCTCTCAACATGAGCAGCAAGGTCATTAGAATAGCCTCAAGGTCTTACAGAATCAGATATGTACATCTTCTCACTGACCTCATCACCCACAGCTCTCTCCCTGGCTCATTATAGGCAGGCACCTTCCTCAGGTACTCTTGTACTTGCTTCGTCATCTCTGCCAAGTGTTTATTCAAATGTCCCCCTCAGTAAGGTCTCAATGATCCCCTCTACTTAAAACAGTTTTATTTTTCTCATTGTTTTATTGTTCTCCAGAGCAACTATCACCAGAACAATATACCGAGGATGCCAAAAAAATGCATATAAGTGGACACTTTGGCCAATGTTCCTTAGCAGTAGTTCACTGTAATCAGAGGTGTCTGGAGACTGATGGTAGCCACTTTGAGCACCTCTTGTAATAGCAGAAGTCAAACGTGACTTGTATTCATCTTTTGTTATCGGTATATATTGAGTATTACAATTTTAATAATTTTTCCTTTCTTAAAATGTGTACACATTTTTTGGCACCCTCTGTATACCTTATTTATTTATTTGTCTTCTCCAATAAACCATGCCATAAATGTAGGGATTTTGATCTGTTATGTACACAGATATATCACCAGGCCCTGGCATAAAGCATGCATTTAGTAAATAGTTGTTGAATAAATTAATGAATGAAGAGGTTCTTTGGGATCTTATCTTCCGTGAAGTCTAGCACATTTACCCACTGTAGTAAGGAGCACACATAATTCTTGCCAAAACCGTATCATACTCTATAAATTAACTACAGATATTTTAAACATGATGCTTGAAATGAAACAAAGCTAGTGCTTGGTATTTGCTGTAGAAATATTATAAGCAGTAATAAGTAACTGGTGACTGCATGGGATGCTTCAGTCACAATAGGGACACTGCATGATGTCATGGAAAGAACAAGAGCTCTGAGACAGACAGACAGCTTTGAACTCCACCTCTGCCACTTGTGAGCAGTGTGATGTTGGGAAATTATTTACCTCTCCAAGCCTAAGTTATATGTCTGTAACACAGAAAATATCACCAATGTGTGTTAAATGAAATCGTATGTGCAAAGTGCTGCTTATTCCAGTTCTCTCCACATGCCTATTGCTTTCCAGGTAGAAGTGAGTCAATAATTGGCTACTTAAAAATGCTCAAAGAAATGTGAGAACAGGACGGGAAGGGCTGGTGTCACATGAGCTGTCAGTCGCCTCAGGTGATGATTGGGGTAGAGGGCTTATTGAGTTTACCCTAACCCTAAGGTTTCTCACAAAATGATATTTAGGTCCCTTCCAGGGTAAGGCATAGATGGTGTCTAGAAAATATGTCTTAAAATTGTAGGCTCAGACTCTATCCATGAAGAGGAGCAAAATGAGACGGTATTATCTGAGAAGACAAGTGGCAAAGGAGAAAGGTGGAACTGGGAGAAAGCTGTTCTAGAAAACAAAGTTGCCCCATCCTCAAGGATTTATTGTCCAAGAGTTTTTATCAGTATATAGACATTTATTTTTATGATAGCAACTTCACAGGAAAAACTTCGTTATGCTGCTTTGCGAATCAGTAAAATGATTCTTCCCTCTCAGATATACATAAAGTATGAGGATTCTATAATGAAGAAGAAGAGAGATGTTTTTTTCTACCTTTAGTCAATCTAGATTTCTTAGTCACTGGAGAAAAAAATAAGTAGAAGCACTGTGTTTTTCATAAATCACTCTACATTGTTTCTCATACTTTATATATTTTTAAAAATTGGCACAAAGATACTGTCTTGGGAGAAGACAAGAAAATAGATGAAATGTTCATCAGCTGATAGCAATTATAAATATTCATGACTTAGGGACCAGGATTCCTGTTTCCCCAGGAGTTTGCCTAGCCTCGGAGTAGCCTCACTTTAGACTAGAGGTCACTCTTAGAGAGACTTTCATTATTACACTTATGCATTAAGTATGTCTGTCAGGTGACTCTTGATTAACTTCAGAGAAACTGTCATCTTGATGACCATCACAAAGACAGTGTCACCAATTAGCCTGGAGCCTGCACCTGATCTACTTCTCTCACAAAAATTCATGATCCCTCGCTAAAACAGTTAAGGCACCATAAGAGAGGAAGGGAGAAATGAAGAGACAAAGCAGAAGAGGTCAAGATCATAAATCCTAAATGGTTCTGTGATTACTAGGTTTTACTCTTCACAAATAAGTCAAGTTCAAATCAAATTGAAAACTAAATCCTGCCTAATGTAAGACCTGTGCTTAGAAATACATTTAACAGAAGAATTATATTTTCAAATGGTAGAAAATTTAAAGCTTATTAAAAATTCCTAAAACAGGGAAAATTCTAAAATTAAATTGCCACATTCCACCTTTTGAATTAACACATACAAACATATCCTTCGTCAAACTTCCTTCCTCTACTCTCCTGGCGACCATTTTGTGAGTGCCAATTGACAGTCAGGCTCTGCTCTTTGTCCCATGCCAAAAAGGCAGCTGAGAGTCATGGGTGGAGGCAGGGAGTCCCCTAGTCTTCTCTAGGTTGCATTTAAAAGCTGTTTTCTCTATAATGAAACCAAACTAAATATTTCTGAGGAGAGCAAGACAGTTTCCAAAATATCTAAGTGACTTCCATGTAGAAAGAAGGATTATTGGTTGTCCTTCCAGAGCAAAATTATAAAAAAAAAAAAGCCTTCACAAAATTAATTCTTTCTCTCGTCCATTCTCTGTCTTACTTCTTTCCTTTGTCAATGGATGCATATGTTTTAAAGAGAAAATGATAAAGGAAAGTAGAACAGTACTTTAAGCTCCCATATCTTTCCTTTCCAAGTGCAAATATTAATTTCATGAAGTGTGCCTTCTTATGGTTATAAAATAAATTCGGAAGAAATGTATCAACTTGGCTGTTTCCAAAACCAGTGGGTTGCTTTGCAAGCACTGTATGAGTCCAGCACTGGCATGAACTTTGCATAGTTGTACAGTAAAAACAGCATATGTCATTGTGGTCAACACTCAACGTTTGAGTCCTGTGTCTCCTGCACTTTGACAAATTACTTAAGATGACTGTACCTTAGTTTCTTCAGTTGTAAAATTTGGGCAAGATTTTTTATATATGTAACAGCAAATAATTTTATTTGGATTTCATTATTTTTTAAAAGACCCAATGTCATATAATTGTCTATAAGTTTAAAGAATTATCATGCAACTGGAATGACTCAACCATACAAAATGGCTTTGTAAAGGAATTTTTCAGGAAATACTTTCAGATTATGCAAAGAAATAGCTAAAAGTAAGCTATCAGACTCAAAGAAGCTTTTTAACACAGCCAACTGTGAGTCAGTTTTAGTGTTATATATCTAATGGAATGTACACTTAATTTTCAGGGAGAAAAAAAATAGCAGGCACCACAATTAACAACAACAACAAATGGCCCTCCCCTCTCCATTAACAGAAGAATAAAACCATAACAAGTTCACATGATCATTGACTTACAACTTGCACTTACAACTTACAAAAAACAAATCCAATATAAATCAGTGTGCACTCACATCTCCACATCTCTGCATTACCCTACACAAAACTACTAATTCTTCTAAGACATGTTTAGTAGTGTTTCCTATGCTTTCCTTATTTATTCTCTATGTCATACTCAAAGAAATGGGATAAGGAGAATAGAAATATTTTATACTTGGACAAGGTGATCTAGTTTACCTTTACGTACGTAGTTGCAATTTTTAAAATATAAGTTCTAAGAGCAAAAAGAAAACTTAAGCATAATGTAGAACCTGGTACTATCTTTTACGATCACACATATTGTGAACACTTCATTAAATGTATTGATAGTTCTGATAATAAACATCGGGGATGAAAAGCAGCAATGGGGATGGAAAAAATAGAATCTTTTTCTAGAAATGCAAAATTTTTATTCATGTGCACATGCATGTACAGACATACATAAGCCTTGACATGAAACATGACCTTCCATTTGTTAACAATTAAAATAGTGTTTATTATATAAGACCCGATCCTCCATTAGTGGTGTACACACACACACACACACAGAAACACACACACACACAGCATTTGTATAAATTACAAAGAATGAATGAATGAACAAACAAACAAAAAAAACTGTCCCATCTGGCTAGATGAATTAGAAAATGGCACCTTTTCCTCAGCACTGCAGGATTTCAATCACTGTTTGCATCTCCATTCTCCACACACCTTTGTGCTTTACACACGCAAAAATATAACCATAGGTGTAGCAGGACTGGGAAGACAGTCCATTAAAAATCACTTTCCCAGACAAAATAATAACTGATAATTTTCTAAATTAAGATCATAAAAAATCATTTAAAAATGAAGTCCTAAGAATATTCTGAGGTGAACCATAAAGTAAAATGAATGTGCAAGTAATAAAAAATAAAATAATCTCTTTTGTAGATTTGAATTATCATTAATTTTATGCAACACCTACAAACAGTACCATTTAAGGAATATTAAATATAACATGTCTAAACATATGAAATCCTGATTAAGATGGAATATACCCCCCTGAAAAGTTCCATTCAATAATAATGGTTAATAGATTCTTAGAAGGGAGGAAGCTGTTATATTACTGAATAGTAATGAAATCTATGATTCAATGTATTTCAAACACTTAAGAATGCTATTTGATGAATGGGTTTTTTAATAGCTACTGAATTGTTTTTGCCCCCTTTATGTAAAAAGACAAGACTATACTAAGGAAACATACCCTGATCATCAAGTTACCACGTAGAGGCAGTTCTGCTGAGGCTGAAAGATCCAATCTGTTCCCAGAAAAACTTGCCAATAAAACCCACAGGACATATTGGAATTATTCAAGATCACAGCACCATTTCCACTGTCATCAAATAAGACTGGTGTGCCGCAGGTTATAGATTCTGCTATAGTGTTTTAAATTTCAACCTGTTTGCAAAACAAAACCAAGAGGCAGTCTGATATTAGGCTATAGCAAGTAAGGAATATCTAGAACTCGTTTAGAGAGCATATCTGAATAAATATGATAGATATGATATACCTATAATGTATATACATACATATATATGTATTAGATTGACATTAATTTTCACTGCGGCGTTAGACTATAGTCGAATGATATTTCTATGCCGACTGAGGCATTCGACTTTACCCCACGAGCTCAGTATTCGAGAAAGGACATTTAGGAAAGCAGATGTACAGTTTTCTATATTTTTGTGTTTTTCAAGAATGAATAAAATAGGAAATGTTTACACTTTAAAGTAATAATTTATTTTTATAAAATGTAGCATCTTAGCTGTATTTACTTAAAATATAAATACTGTAATTATATTCTGTGTATTTGACACATTTTTGAGAACAAACTTGAAATCAATGCAACGAAAGGGTTAAGGAAAAAAACTTAAAAATAAAGACAATGAATTTAAGTTAGAGAAAATCCACTTAGAGAACCATATTATATTTTTGGAAAGAAATAAAGATATTAGGTATAAATAAAGTTAATAAATCTGAAAATAAAGTGGCTAAAAGAGATTATATCTATAAGTTTCCTTCAAACAAAAAGATTAACTAGCCAGTGCCATGAATAGCACCTAACACAGAAAAGCCACTCAATACATATCCATGTAAAGAAGAGTGAGTGAATGACTATGAACTTGAATATATAGCACCATGCTGAGTCAAAAAGGTACACTTTTAATAGGTGGTGTTTAAACATATACCTTTTTATTTCATGAGCTGTTTCATTTAAAATAACATCTATTGGTCTATTTTCTGATTATAAAAGCAAAAAAAAAAAGTTCATTGCAAAATATTTTTAAAATATCAAGTATTAATAAGAAAATGTAAGGTAAACACAGTATCAGTAGAAAAATAAAACCACCAGCAAACATTCTTGTATCTATGCACAGGCATTATTTATATGTACATACTTGAAACCATATTATATATCAATTTTATGTTTTCTTTTTATAACTTATTATTACATTGTGAGAATTTTCCATGCCTTTAGGACTTCTTAAAAAACATGAGTTTTAATGGCCTCATATTGTCCCAGAATGTAAATGTGCAATAATTGAATTATTATGCTATTGATGTACATTTGAATAATGTATAAAATCAAAATATTGGGGGGGAAATTTAAGTGGGTTTTGTTCATAAAACTTTGATTGTATCTTTCATTATTTCTTTAGGATACATATGCCAAGTTGCTATATCAAAGAGACAGATTTAGCATTTTTGATTCATAGCACAACATTGTTTTCCTGATGATTTGTATTATATTATTTCCTGGTAGTTAAGAAAGTACTTATTTCATCACATTTGGAATGTAGACATTTTAAAGATCACTTTCACAGTTTAATAGGCTAAAATTGATACAATTCAAATTTGATTGCTGATGACATTGAAGATATTTTTGTATGTTTATTGTCTATTTGCACAAGCTGTCTTAAATTAGAGGGGGAAAACTACCTCTTCCAACACTCATAAGTTTTCATGACACTGGAGATTTTCAGTATTTCCATATCATGGATTGCATTATTCTGTGTAACCCCTTCTATCAGAAATTCTTTTGTGAAACCACATAAAACCTTTTGAATCTCAAAGTTACTACGTAAATATGAGATAAACAACAATGACCTACCTCAAATATTTTTCCCACAACACAATTATTACAAAGTACTTTGAGACTAGAACTGATTGAGAGTTGAGGCTAGTTCCATACATATAAGGAGTTGTAGATATCTCAGCAACTCCAAAATCATTGTAACCTATAATAAATCTGTAGGCCTCTCAAGGACAGACACATTTTAACATAAAAACAAGACAGATACTCTGAATTACAGGAAGTTTAGAAGCCCTGAACTATAGCACGATCAGATGTGGTAAGTCAATATTAGATTCAAGCATCCACAAAAGTTTATAGTCTGTCAGTCCTAAGTACAACCATTGGGATTTCTTTATAGTTATTCTGTTGCATTTTGTGAATTTACACTTTGGTTTTACAATACCATCTCTTAGAAAGATATCCACATATTTCCTGCACACATGAATCAGCTTCTTCTCTGTATAGAGCAGGTATTTAACAATTATTCTTTTCTTCTAAGACATTCATAATATTATATTTAAGTTCAGTGAGGTAACTGGTGGCCAAAAACCAACTGGTCTTCCTCATACCCCACAAAACAATCTATATAGCCTTGAAAAACAAAATCTTCTATTAGGGTAACTTTTAGCTCTTACTTATTTTCACATAAAATGCTAACAATACCAAGAAAATATGTTTCTGAGTATTTGCATTACCTGTCTCTTTCTGGCCCTTTCCCCCTTTCTGTGATCTTAAAAGAAAAAAAAATGAAGATTTATCAACTGAGGTTTTCTTTAATTATATATGCTGCATAGCAAACAGGGAGGATAGTAAAAGTAGAAAAGGAACAAATACATATAAGACTGCGCTTAAATCCCTATTGTACTCTTTATCATTTGTATGTCTTTATGTCATTTATTTAACTTCGTCAATCCTGTACAATAGGAGTAAAATTCACTCGTCTGCTATGAGAACTGCTTTATGTGAAGTGCCAAGCCGAGTACTTACAAATAGTAAATGTTCAATAAATGTTACCTGTCATCCTCATTGCCGTGTTGGTATGAGCAGGTAAAGGTGTAAGCCACTCCCACTTTACTGAGTGTGCAGGTAAGCCCTGCCAATCATGAACATCTAACAAAAATATACCATCAACATAATTTATTTTAATTACAAAGGACCCTGTCATCTCCACTATTATTGTAAATTCACATTTGGTATTTTTCTTCAACATCTCATTTCTTGGCCAAAATCAATTTTTTATCTACAAGTTCAGAATATATTCTTTTGTTTTAAAACACTCCAATATAGTTCAGTATATTTCATTGTGACTATTTGTTTCAGAAACTTTAACTTCAATGCAGTTATGTTCCCCTATTTAAACCCCATGACTTTTGAAAATTTTTCTCATTATCTTTGAAGCTATGGTTTTTAAAAGTCTTCATAATGTCTTAAACACAACACTCCCCTGAGTCTTTTAAGCTTTTTAAAAATGTTGCCATTGTACACCTACTCTCAAATTTGACAGTGTATCACCAATGTACTGTAGTGTTCAGAGTCCACATGGATGAACAAAGCATTATTTCTCTCATAGGCTGCTCTCTTTTCCCCTTTGTTGTTCTGCTGTGGAGTTGAACTCCTTATTAACACATTACATGGTAGGTTCAAATTTCTTGTAATATATATGTACTATCTTAGACATATTTTATTAACATAAAAATATGAATTCTTTTCCTTTTTTTTCCAGCATGAATGGTATTTTGTGTTCATTTGTTCTTGGAGAATAGTTAACTTTGGCCTTAACAGGTCCATGCAGAATGTTTTATTACTTTTTCCCTTCAGGTGACAAAATTTATTTCATAAATTACTTTTTCTAAGTAAGATATTAACATAAGTGAATCCATAACATTAAAAGCTTTATATCAATGTTATTTGAAGATTCTATAAAATAGAACTTTTAAACATGTTTCATAGATATAGAAAAGTAGGATAAAATGTACAGTAGAGAGAAACAAAAACTTTTCAGAAATGTCAGTATTAAAAATTAAGCCAACCACAAGCAATTTTAATACATGTCAAGAAAAAATATTATGCTATAATATCTGAGGATGATTAAGGATACTTCTTTTGAATTGCTTAAAGTGATTTCATATTCTGCTTATCAACCTATTCATTAAAAATAATTTTTAAAACTTTTACAAACAAATATCAGAAATTTCAGTTTTCAGTTGAAACGAAACAATATTGAATAAAGAACAAGCTTGAATTTTTATTAAAAATATGAAAATTAGCAGAAAATTCCATGTTGTTCAGTCTACCATACCTTTCCACATTTTTTTACATAATATTAACATTAATATTAGAAAGAATTCTCACTAATTTGTATTAACAGGTGACAAGAACATTCTGAATTAAAATGAAAAATAAAGCTTGCTTGAAAGCATTAATTTCACAGTAACTAAATTTTGGCAACCAAGTATTTCTATATGTAAAACCTTTAAAGTTTGCTCTTTAAAACTGCTTCAGTTAACATTCTCTTTTATTAATTAGCATCATATAAGTTATGCTTTCCAAAGTGCTAAAATTCTCTTGTGTAAATTAAATATGCTCCAAAATAATTGTTAGGATATTGAATTACGTACCTACACCTTTATTTTTAATCCATTATTAAGGTATAGTTTTCATACAACAAAATGCACAGATTTAAAGTGTATGGTTTGATAGGTTTCTCAACTGTATACACCATTGTAACTACAACACAATTAAGATATGGAAATTTTCTGTCACCAAGAAATTTGCCATGTTCCTCTATAGTCAATTGCCCCAACTCAGTACCAGAAAACCACTGATTTATCTGTATCACCATATATTAATTTGCCTGCTTTTGAACTTGATATAGATGAAATCATACAATGTGCTCTTTTGTTTGATTTCTTTTTCTCAATACAATTTTAGGCATAGTCCTGACTTAGAGCTTTTGGTGACTTGGGCTGGAGTAAGTTGTTCCTTAAGAAGAGAAAAGTAATATAAAGACCAGCTTATTAGCAATTCATTAATTTTTATAGCTGAGTAATATTCCATTGTATATTCATATATAGCATTTATTTGTGCATTCACTTGTTGGTGGACTCTTAGATTGTTTCCAGTTTTTGACTACTGTGAATTAAGCTGCTCTATAACTGTAGAAGTCTTCCATAAACAAGTTTTCATTTTTCTAGGATAAACATTAGATTTGAATTGCTGGTTCATAGAGTAGATATACACTTTTATTTTTAAAGATTCCCCCAAAGTGTTTTCCAATTTGATTGTACAATTTTATATTTCCATCAGTAATACACAAGAGTTTCATTGTTTCACCTCATCTATAATGCAATATGTCAGTTTTTGGTTTTTATTTTTATTTCATTTTAGTGCATGTGAAATGGTACCACATTGTGTTTTTAATCTGCATTTCCCTGAAGATTAATGGCATTGAACATCTTTCTATGTGCTTATCAACCATTTGTATATTTTTTCTGGTGTCTGTTCAAGACTTTTGCCTGTATTTTATTGGGTTGCTTTCCTAATTATTGACTTTTAAGAGCTGTTTATGATACTCCATTATTTTTTAAGAAAAATGTATTCCCACTCAGGTCACTCTAAGCTCTGAATCAAAAGAGGGCCTAAAATCTACAGAAATAATTCTGAAACCTTAGGCTTTGAATCAAAGATTCTTAATGAGGAGGAGATGAGTAATTCTGGTATTTTATACTTGCCATTTGCTATCTGACCAGAAGGATCATTTCTCAGTCACATTTAAAATCAGCATTCTATCATTTAGAAAAGCCTAAAGAAAATCGTGATGTGATTCTGCAATTGAGAGAGAGCTTGCACAAGTACTGATTAACTCACTTAGAAGGAGCATTTATAAAATGCATAGCTCTCACCACAGCACCTTTTCTAACAAAGGCATTCAGATAGAATTAGTAGTTATAAGTAGTACCAGTAAGCAGTATGAACAACATACACACTGCTCTCCTCTACAAAGTATTAAAGCAGATGGCTAAGCATTGTGAGAAAGGACGTACTTGACTTAGCTATGATTTGATGAGATGTTCCCTGTTCAGATTGGCTTCTGAGTCAGCAAGCTATTGGTGTAAGTTAAAAAGAAACTGGAAAGATTTCCCACTCTTGAGGTTTTCTACCAAAGCCTGATGACTACTTGGCTGGATACCGTGAAGAGGAATTAAGAATTGGGAAGTGATCTATCTGTCTTTGACTTCTCTTCCAACTCTCTGATTCTCTGATCTATGACTGTCAACTGCAGAGGACTTGGCTTAATGGTTTGTGCATAACTTTTAAGAATTAATGGTCACTTTGTGCCAGCCCATCCAAAAGATTGCCTGGTTCGCCATCTAACTATTAGCTGAGATCACAGTCTTTCTGCTAACTCCTCAGCCTTTTTATCTTCTGCAATTCCCTCCACTTAGTCCACTCTTCCTATTGCTCTAAGTTAATACATGAATTTTCACTTCCTCCATGAGTCCATCAAAACTGCTCATAGGAAAACATATAAAATTTATTTATTGTAAACTATAAATGATGGACCAATAAGGTTAACATGCTACTGAGGTTCAAAACATGAGTTATACTTGACTCTTTCCCATCCACTCACTCCCTTTCATTCTCCTGTACATTGAATAAGTCATTAAAGGCCCAACAATAGGTCAGTTAATCCACAAAAATATATTGAATACTTATCTGTTTGGTACTAGCAGTATTATAGCGAAAATAAACAAATTAAAAAACCACTAGTGCTCGTCTTGTAGACTTAATATCTGGTGGGAAGTCCTTAGAAAATAATTACAAATAACAAATTAAATAACCATAAGTATTTCTAATATAGCAAGGTAAAGAACATAGTTTTGGAGAGCAAACAAAGGGAGTGGGGTACTAGCTTAGGGGATAAAAGAAGACATTCCTATAAAAAGGACATTTTAGCTGAGACCTGAAGTTAAGGAATTAGTAAGGCAGAGAGAGGAGAGAACATCTTAGAGAACAGCATGTGTCAACATCCTCTAGGCTCTGAAATCCACACAACCCCTTTCCATTTTCCTTACCACCACTGTTATTTCTGCCCTCATCACCCTTTCCATAGATACTATAATAACCTCATTACCAGTCTGCCCTTTAAAATGTTGAAAGATGTCTTTATATGATACTGCTGCAACAATACTAAACAATTTACAATGACTTCCCTAAAGAAAAATGGTTAAATTTCCAAGTTTTATATTTTTAGCCCTCTTCAATCTGGACCAAAATTACTTCTTTAGTCTTATTTTTCATTAGACTGATCTATTCACTTTCTGCTCAAAATAATTTTATTCCCTACACTGAGTGCCTTTGTTCTCACCTTTCATTTTATCCAAAACAAGTCTTGAAATCTCATGTTGAAGATTTAGTAGCAAATGTATAAGGAATTGCAGGCATCTTAGTAGAAACCTTGTCTTTATTAAAAAAAAAACAAAAAAAAAAAACAGTGGTTGTTTTATAAATAACTAAACATGGATTTATCATTTGGTTACTGAAATTAGCGAAAATTGAAATTGCTAGTGTAGAGAAGTTTTTTGGGCTTTTCATGTGAAATTCAATATAATTTCTATGTCTGAATCTTTCCAAGAGCATGAGATAACGGTTGGCAGTTTCATTGTCTAAAATAATGACCCTATACAAATCATTGAAAAAATATATCAAGGGCTTGAGATGGCAAAATTTGTTTAAAGGACCTAACATGCATAAGATATGGAAAGATCTTGTGATATGACTCTGAGCTTAAGCTTAGCAATACAATTTTAGAATCTATAGGACTGACCCCATTTCAGAGCTCAAAGAAAGAATGAGTCCTGTCTTTCCTTGTCACGTATAGATAAGAAAGGCAGAACTTCGGCATTCTTATCTATAGAACTTCCAAATGTGTCCTAAATTTGTAAAAAATAAACAGGTCTTGTCTGTTTCTCAGGTAAAAGAAAATCTAAAACAGCTATCTGTCATTGTTAGATAAGGAGCCACTGTTTTGCCATAACAAAGAGTAAATGTTGAGAAAAAGAAACAGATTCTGTTTCTGAAATAGGTAGATAGTTGTTTTCCATAAATTCTATGCTTCAAACTGCCGATGAATTTAAGGTAAGTCACACTGTATAATCTCATATATGTCTGGATAGTTTATGCTTCAATTTGGAAACTACACAAAATAGTTCATACATTTAAGTAGTCTGGCTTAATATTTATGGAAACAATCAATATTTTAGGACAAATGACACATAGTCAAACTTTTATTCCTAAGTATAGAAAAACCAAAGTTGTATGTAGAAATCCATAATTGTATATACCACCGTGAGTGACAGGAAGCATATGCTATCAATGACATTTCTGAAAATAAGATCCTGGAGAATTACAAGAATGAGGAGTTGCTGCCCAATGGGTATGTGCATTTAAAATTTTATTAAGAGTGTAGATTTCATGTTAAGTGTTCTTACTACAATTAAAAGATGATGAATAGATAGACAATAGATAGCAAACAATGAAATAAACTCCAAATAGTAAATTAAAATGTATTAATTTAGAAAGTTTCAATGAATACATTCATTAAACATGTCACATTATTTCATAAAGGATTTCTGGTTAGTTAAATAAAAAGTAGCATGAAAGCAATACTTGACATGTAAAACAAAGTTCTAAAAGCATTGCCTACCCTGAATTATGAAATGTGTTTATGCAAAGTATACAAAGCCTATCGTTTGAAGGAAGTCTTCACTGAAACTTTCTGATAAGATGATAAGCCCATTCATAAAAATAGCGACTTCTCATATACCTATTTCTTAAATATGACTGAGATTTGGGTCATTCTAATGCGAGAAAATCATATTTATTGAATAAATGGTATTCTATTGGATTTTACTTTGTTCAGTTTTAGAACACACCTACAGAAGTTTTTCCCATTTACGTATTTTAATTTTAAAAAATTACGTTAAAGAGTTTCCAGTGTGAAATTCTATAACACAGAAGCAAGAAAGTCTAGGTCCAGGGTGCAGACTGGGGCATTAATTTGCTGATCTGTATAATCACCCTGCCAGGCTCTTTCTGTAGCACCTAGAAGAGTCACTTAACTATTCTATGCCTCACTTGCTGCATCAGTAAAACGAGGAGTAAAACAAAATTTACAATATAGATTTTTTTTTACAGGGATAGATAAGATGACACAGGTAACATGCAGACAATAGTACTGGGCAGACACACAGTGCCCAATAAACATTAGCTGTACATTATCATCCTCATCATCATCACCATCATCATAGAACTCCAGAGTTTTCAAAGTTTTCTTTTGTGGAGAAAACCCTTGGAAATGGCACTGTCATTTCCTGGATTTTGAAACATATAACTCAAAAAAAAGACAAACAAACAGAAAAAACTGATATTGTTTTGTCTTGCTTTCCTTTCCTGAAGCACTGAGGTAACAGCAGGTGGTGAACTGTAAGGTTTTTATTCTTTAGTGTTCAGAAGAAGAGAAAGGAAAACAAAGTTATACCTTGGCAATAGAGACATTTTTTTACCCTCTAAAATTCGGAGTGGCCTAGAATATCCCTAGTAACTTGTAAAGCACCAAATATAGTTCCTGGTTACTAATCAAATCAGTCCATCTTTCATTTCTGAACCAGGGAAGAAGCTACAAGTTCGGGGTAAATGTCAACGGGTTAGACTGACCCGTCATGGTCAGTAACCAGTCTTTACTCAATTCCACCAATGACGTCAATAACTGATTTAGAGACCACCATGTTCCTCGTCTATTCTCCTAAACCTGGTGTACCATAGGCAGTGGAGGGAGCCAAACCCAAGGACGAGGGAAACACTTAGGTCTGCTTGTTCTGTTAGCTGTGTACTATACGGGGAAGCCACCTTCTGGCTCACATGGAAGAAAGAGAACCCCAGCCATGCGACAGCTGTCCCTGGCCTTTTCTGATTCTCAAGCAGAAATCAGAATTGAATGGGAATCAAAACTATTAAGACCTTCCTACCCACTTGTGACTAAATGAGCCAAGTGAATTTCAAACAGGCAGATGGCCCTGGAGTTAATGAGACTCTCACAAGCCCACAATTCTATTGAAATACAATTTTGCCACCTCGGCTTTGAGGACAAAATTGAACCAACTGAACCCTCCAACAGTTTCCCCCAAGATGAAACTAGAGAACCTCATGAGGATCCATTATCAGAAAACAAGTCCAAAGGTGTTCCAGACCGTCTCAAATCCTGTTAATAGAATGGGTTTGCTCTGACTCCTCGTACACCAGAACTCTTTTCTCAGACATTGATCACCCCTAGCATCAATAGTGTTTTCCAGTAGTTTATTCCTAAATCAATAGCTTGCCTACAGTAAAGATGAATTATCACATTTATAGCTCTTTTCTTTTACCTTCAGTTATATCTGTAAATATGTTTCTGATTAAACCTCCTGCTGTAAAGCTTCAGCTCACTCAGGCATCACTCACCCCATATTCTCCACCCTTTTCCTGGACTTTGAGTCCTTTTAAATTGCTACTGGCCATATGAATTACTCTCCCCTGCTTCCATTTCTGTCTTTTTTGGCAGCTTGAACTCACTTTTTCCCCCCTCCTCCTCAATTACAGTATCTCTCCACTGCTCTTCTGGCCTACTTCCATAACACAACGTTTTCATCCTGCTGCAACTAAATTGAAATCTGCAGCTGTTTTAATATGGTATCTGTGGTTAATTTTTGGTACCATATTGCACATCTTGAATGACAGTAATGTCTGATGCTATTGCAATATTATGCAAGATTTCGTATGGATGGAACCTATTAATGCCCTGTAAACTAACGCATTATGGACATGGCATGACACTTAACTGCAATAATACAGCACCTGTGTGGGGAAACTCCAGGTGCCTTCAAATGCTTCAGAAGTGAGGACATTGCAACACTTCCCTGCTGTTGCACCACTCTATAACTTGACCACTTACTTGTTCCCAGAGTAGCATCAAATGAAACAAAGAAAAGATGAAATCCACATGAAGTTCCCAAAGGTTGCCTGTTTGGCTCAGTTATTCTGTTCATTTTTCTAGGTATGGGATTGCTCTTGGTAACTTTTGAAAATATAAGAATGTTTCCCTTTACCTTTAATGATGAGACAAGAGGCTCCATACACATATTAGCACATATTAGATACATGAGAACTCAGTGAAAGGGGGTAAACCTAACAATGTACTAAGGTAGACCAAAATCATGAAATAAATACATTTTTATTCTGGAAGTTTGAACGACAGTTAGTTAGAGCAGTGGCACTGAGGAAAATGAGCCCCTTTAATGGCAGCTAAGAGCTAAATTTCAGTAGTGAAACATTTAAAGTAAAACAGGCAACTAGGAGCATCATTTTGTACTGGGGGGAAAAAGCAACACAGAGTTTAGAGTCTGACAGAATTGCTTTCAAATACTGGCATTGCTTCTCCATAGATGAGTGGCTTAATATCTCTGAATCTTAGTTTTCTCACCTGTAACCAAGAATAATACTTTCCTTACATGATTCTTGAGAAGACAATATAATGTAAAGCACCTAGGATAACACCTACCTTATGCCAGTTATTTTAATTTTTAAAGGTGGCAGAGGAACCTAATTAGAGCAAGGGTGGGCAGGAACGAGCATACAATGTTGTCTTAAGAATGAAAGAGTAAGGTGCTGGAGTTAGACAAAAACAATTAAAATAGAAAAAAAAATTTCTGTTCACCTTGTGAGGTTATATAAAATAAAAGATCAATGAGCAGATAAGGCCAGATGGCAAAAAACAAGCTAAGTAAGACAAGCTAAGAGAGAAAGGAAAAGGTGAGAGAAACGGAAAAGTAGCAAATAGATTAAAATGTCAGAAAACAGGTATAAATGGAGCCTTGTCTTTCCAGTGAGGAATCATGAGGACATTAGGTACTGAGAGAAAGAAGTTTAAGTCCTTCACCTAACCTGAGTAAGAAGAGACAGGGAGAAAGCAAAAGACCAGAGGGAGACAATGCAAGCTACATCTTAAACAGTCTGTCTGCAGAGGGCTTGAGCCTTCCAGCTCTGACAGCGTCCTTGGCTCAGGCCCTGCTGAAGGAAGTGCGCTAATGAGCAGAAGGGCAGGGAACTGAGAGCAGGGACTGTCGAGCTTACTGGTCAGGCAGGGGCTTTTCATTTCATAAATCAATTACAATCTGCTATATTGATTTCACAAAGTCAGCAGGACTTAAAAAGTTAATGAGCAAAATATTTTTTTTTATTTATTTATTTTTTTTAAACGCTGCAGTGTCTATGGCTTAGCACACTCGGCAGGAAAACAAATGGAGGCTTTGGCCGCCTCAAATGTCATTCCATCCTAGCCCCACTTCCAAGTTCCTCATCTCATCATCGACAAAGAATCTGGAACTGGCATAAGACTCTGGTGCATTATGCCAGTAAAATCTCTCTCTGATATCTGGAGCAGGGGCAGCCCCAACTAATGTGTCTGTGTTTCAGCACTGTTGAGTCTTGTATGCGTGCCCAGACCTCTCCAGATGGAGCAAACAAGGAAAGGAACAAGAAATCCACCTGACAAAGGATATAGGAAGCAGCAGGACTGCATTTGTGATCGGGGTTCTTGAAAAGTAGTTACAACACTATTCTTCCAAACCATAGTAACATCTACACTGGAGGTTCTAATGAGCTATTTCTCTTGGACAACACCAAAAATGGGAAAATTGCTGAGGAGTCTGTTCGGCCAATTAACCCCTGGGCCCGTTGCCAAAAGCAGCAGAAATATAGCTCAAGTGGAGGGTAGCATGGATACTTTTGCTTTTCTCCACAGCAGAAGAGGTTTTTCTGTGCATGCAATGTTCAGGAAAAAATAGAAAGGGAGAAATAAATAAATTGTGGGTGATTAATATTAGTGTGTTAGTATAAAATAAACCACTAGTCACTTTTTAATTTTAGCAATATTCACACCAACAGAATGTGTCTTAATAAAAAACTTTGTTTTAATTAATCTACAAATTTCAGTAAGAACTCCTAGCTTTTTATCAAAACTTTAGAAAACATCATGGTTACACACATATGTTTCTTCATGAGTCTTCCCATAAGAATCACAGTATTGTTACTCACCAATATTATTTACTCAATGACACCAAATAAAAGCAAACTTAGGGTCTCCTTTCATATCTTTTTTATTAAGTGAAAGGCCACATCATTAGAAAAGGCTTTTCTAATGGCCTTTTAACATCACGTATCATTTTTTTCTTAAAATATTCCATATATTGGCTGCTGAATTGGCTTTTAATTAATTCAGCTTTATTTATGAGAACATATTTCTTTTAACTTTTCCCATGAGCTCTGGAAAATATCAATGTGCAAGTTTCCTATACTTATTAGCCCTCCCAAGATGCTGTTAGGAAATAGAACCTATACTACCTAGAGAAAAGCAATTTCCATTTACAAAGTACAAAAGCATATAGTGAGAATATTGATTCCTTCCACACTGAGCACCTCCCACTGCCCCTGTTCATTCTGGACTCTCTATGGCTGACATAGAATCAAGGATACACACACACACACACAAATAAAAATAAAAAAAAGAAGCAGCAGCAGTCATAGGGCCTCTGTATAAACAGACAAAAGAGAAAGGATTGAAATTCATTGAAATAGCCTATTTACAGTGGTAAGACAGAGTATTCCTGATGTTTTAGACAACCAAAGATGTGCACTCATAAAGAGGCCTGCGAACGAGAAGCACCTCCATCCATAATTGTTTACCTTTAAATGTTCCTGATAAACAATGAAAAAAAAATGCCAATAAATAAATCCTGCTAAAATTTCACAGCTAAAATTTACTACCTCTTAAAAATGTACTATTCTTGGATCATAAAATAATTACAGTTATAAGCAACAGTTAACATTTGAGTGCTTTCTATGTATTGGGCTCTGGCAAAGTTCTTTACATGTATTATTAACTAAGCATCGAACACATGCCAGGCATTATCCTAAGTGCTATCCACTACCAAACCAACTTTTTAGATTAAGATAATGTATTGACCAGAAATGAATATATTTCAGGGAGTAACAACATTCTTTCAGAATGTGATTTCACTTATCAGGATAGAGAACCGAAAACCTAGAAGATAGTTGATCAACTTGATAAAGGGACATCAAGAGAATAGCAACTGTCATTCTAAATAGGTAAATACTATAAAACAGAATAATAATAAAAAGGATGGGGGAAAAAGAAGGAAGGTAAGGAGACGAAGCAGGTAATTTATTCTTGCATGAAGGAGACAGGTGAAATTGAGCAAATATAGATATGAGAGAAAAGGAGATAACTAAGTCATTCAAAGAAAATAAAAATCTGCATTTCTTAGGAAGTAATTTTGATTTCACAAACAAAAGAAAGCAATGAATATAAATTTTACAGCATGATAAACTGCTATGTAAACTGGATCCTCAAATTATTTCTCAATGAGTTGATTCCTTTTAACATTGTAGGGTATATAAGTGTAGCCTGAAGAAGTTTTACCCAATTAATTATTTATTGCCTTAATGCTTTTTTCTTGTTAATAACACTTAACAAGAAAATGTACTACAAATAAAGGAAAATGAAAATGTGAATAACTTATTTTTAGTATACTTCCTTTCACTTGTCACAGGACAAATAAACAGAATCAGGTAGAGGCACACCACACTAAATATTACCTTTCACTAATACATTTTTTCTTGCTTTGTTTTTGGTTTTACTTTTTCAGTACCACAGAGACATTAATGCGAAGGCAGAGATCTGGTGCCTGCCTAAATCTCACCCTCATTTCTTAGAGATCTCCCCTTTGCTCAGTACACTTGAGCCAATATCTTTTAGTTCTACAAATATACAGGGTTCATCCCGGCCTTAGATCTTTTGTGTCATATGTTGCCTTTGTCTAGAATGTTCTTTCCTGGATCTTCTCCTCATGGCTACCTACTTCAAGACTCATATTATCTATTTCTTCATCAGAGACACCTTTCCTTACCACTTTTATCAGCCATCAGTGGTTAGGAAATAAATGATGCAATCATAAAGTATAATGAACAAAGGGACTATTTTAATAGCAAGATAGTCATGATTTATCATAATATCAGAAAAAAACAGATATAATGTAATATTCAGGTATTATAGGAGTCAAGAAGGAGTGGTTACCACCCCTAAGGGCCAGAGAGTAAGGAAAGGAGTAGTTCCTAAAGCTAAGAGTGTACAAAAGAATAGAGAGAGTCACCTATATAGCCCTAAATTGAGAAAAACACTCACTGCCCCTCAGTGGGGACATGGTAGGGAGGATCCAAGGGAATACACACCCAGCCCTCACCCTTCCCGTTCTCTGATAGTCTGTCAATGGTTCCCACTGGTCAAACATGACGGGAGGATGATGGTACGGGAGCACAATAATACAGACCATAAAGGTCAGCCTCCTGAAATATAAAGCAGTGTAAAGAAGAGCAAAAAGCAGATCAGGAGGGGCAAATGGAGAATATCCAGCACATCATCCAGTCTGGTTGTCCCTGGTCACTCCCTACCACATTGCCACCTTCTTTTAATTATTTGCATTGCACTTAAAATTCAGATATTTTCTTCTTAGTTTGTGTATCTGTTTCTTGAACTATAAACTCCAGGGTTTTCTGTCTTGTTTACCAGTATGTTCTAAAGACTAAACCCATGCCTGTATATATTAGACCCTCAGTGAGTATTTGTTGAATTAATTATATTAGCAAGACATGTGTGATAAAAATTACATTGAAAAATCTAATCATTCATGAGGAAATAGTCTGTAGTTTATAGCATAATGACACAGAATGATATTTCATTTCACCTGATTTTTAAAGTGAATCAATGGTAGTCAACCATAATGTGTTTACAACTCCATGGCGATGGAGCAGATCACTTAGAATTATCATATCAAAGGGGCCGCCTATGTCAGAGTTAACATGGGGGTTAAATGACACATATAATAGTCATCCATTTTCTTAGCCCTTCATCTATTCATTTAACAAATATGTATTGAACACCTACTATGGCACTATACTTCGATACATCAGTGAAGCAAACAGCTGATTTTCCTGTTCTCATGATGTTTCCATTAAAGTAAGAGGTCAAGGTGAGGTGTTCAGAATATGCCTCATAAGCTGATATTTGAGCAAATATCTGAAGGAAGCAAGGTAAAGGAACCTAGCAGATATCCAGCAGAGTGATCTGGACAGAATGACTAGCAAGTGCAAAAGCCTCGACTGGGCAGCTTGAGCAGTGGAGACAAGGCAGGACTCACAACAGAGGGGAGCAGAATGTATTGTGAGGATTCCGCTTCTCCTTAGAGTGGGATGTGTGCCCACAAAGTGACACATGACGTGATCTGACTCACATGTTAAAAGGAGAACATGACAGAGATGATATGAAATGTGGTTGGCGTCTGTGGATCTTTATACTGTGTTTTCCTGAAAATAAGACCTAGCCAGACAATCAGCTCTAATGCATCTTTTGGAGCAAAAATTAATATAAGACCCAGCATTATATTATATTATATTATATTATATTATATTATATTATATTATATTATATTATATTATATTATATTGACCCGGTCTTATATTATGGTAAAATAAGATCAAGTCATATTAATTTTTGCTCCAAAAGACACATAGAGCTGATTGTCCGGCTAGGTCTTATTTTGGGGGAAACATGGTACGAAGGCAGAGGTGAAACAATTTCCTAATGACAGAGCATGAAACTAAAGACTAAGTCAAGGATAATGCTAAGGTTTGGGGTCTGAACAATAGAAGATGCTCACAGAATGTTTGTTTGGTTTTTGACTATTTGATTTGTTTGTTTTCTATTAGACTCTGAGAAAAGGTATTTACTCAGTTATTGACTTTATTATGATGAGAATTCATCCAGTTATTATTATCTCACAGCCATGAATCAAGGAAGAAACATCTGGTCCTTAAATTTTGTGAAGTTAACTTTGGAACATCATTTTGCCATTCAAAGACATACCTCTGCACCTTCAATTTATAATACTCTGGCAAAATAGATATTTCAAAACTATTTCATTTCTGTGAATTTGGTTCATGATAACTAAATTTAAATAAGTTTTTAAAAATAAATTTTGATCCAGATTTAAGATTTAAGCACTGGCTTTACAATTTAATCTTATTTACAATAGATTAAAGTAATCCTTTTAATGCAGGTTTTGAAAAACCAGGTTTTCATATTAATCAAATGGTATTTTAACAAATATTTCCATCATATCAAACATGAGTTACCAGATTATAAAGAATTAGAATACAATGATGTACAATTAGCATTGAAACTGTGCTTAATATAATTTGAGGTTTTGGTCAATAATTCACTGTGCTTCATTTAGGGTAGTAGAGCCAGTGCAGTATAGTGAAGGAGTACAAGCTTTGGAGACAATCTAAATTCAAATTTCCAGCTCCTTCTAACTTCCTAACATCATAAACTTGAATCAGGCTTCCTCATCTCTTCATTGAAATATTTTCATTTATTTTGAAATTGTCCCCAACTTACCTCATAAAGTCATTAGGAAGATTATATTCTAGTTTTTGTTCATTTAGATTCAGATAATTTGGAATTTACTAACTTAACATGAACTTGATAGAAATCCATCGAAAACAACATTTGAGCCAACACAATTATTTTCTAGCTATTACACAGATATCGATCTAAAATTAAACTACATCTGCCACTCTACACACTACACACTCTATCTGCCACTCTACACACTCAATCACTCTTACAAAACTAGAAAGCTCTGCCCTCTGGATAGTGCACATTTTTTTATTCAGTGGCCAGTGTGACAATTTTATTCTAAAGGTAAATACATTTTTAGACCAGCATGCAGTATTTTATAGCATGTTGAAAAGCTGATACTTTCATTGTGATTTACCATGTTATGTCAGTCCTTCTGACTGCCAAAAACCATCAGCTGTGTGTAAAAGCCTTCAAAACATTCTGCAGTCTGATTAAGTCTCCTCTCAATACTAGAAGCTAAAATAAGGCCATGACTAAGGAGAAAGGAGAGGGGTGAAATTTATTTTTCCTACTTAAGCTCTTTACCCAATCACTGTTACAATGGATGAATAATTATAAACCTCTTAGTTGAAATTCTGCCCTCCCCCTGCTAGTGTCCCCCTGCCCCCCGCCCCCCCCACACACACACACCACACACTTATACGACAGCAGATTCACTTCTTCACTCTGACCACCCATTGCAGGCTCCTCTCTGTCTTCATTTCCTTACATATCAAGTTGCTCTGGAGGTTTGGTCCTCAATTCTCTCTCTCTCAGTTAAAACAAAAAACATCCTTCTCTAACCTCCCCTCTGTCAGTTTCATTATCTCTTGTGGCAGTCAACAGTGTTTTCTCCCTTCCCTGAATTTCCTGGGGATTTTATCTCTTTCACGTTGATGGCTCTTGTCCAACAGTTAGAAACGAAAAATCAGATAGAGATTTGGAGTAAAAACTCTTTAAAGGTGATGCCAAGATCCTATTCCTCTTTTCTCTTCCATTGGGCTGAACAGCAGGCCCTCTACAGGTTTGATACTTAACTCTTCAAATTCATCAACTGCTACTTCAGAATATACCCTAAAGCTCTCCCACTGTTAACACATATCAACTTTTCCCCTGAAATCCACAGAAACAAGCACTGTGGCAGAGGAAAATCATTGATTATAAAAGACTGTTTCAAAACTTGCTTCTTTATATTTTTATGTGTGACAGAATTAGACTATGTTAATGGCTAAATTTGTTTTTATTTGATTTGTGGACTAAAATAGGTGCTGCACAACCCATGTTATGGTTAGAAGGTCATGTACATTTAGCCTGACACATGTATCATCCCCTCAAATGTCCATATTAGCTGACACACAAGAAATTGATATACATTTTGAAGGAGGCTTTTATACACAGATGTGAAGAGTTTATCTAATAAAACAGATAATTTGTATGGAATAAGGCTACTTATTTAATTTTTTAAAGAATTTACCTCTAGATTGTTTTTTGAGTGAATTTTCTTAAAAATTCATTTCCATGGCACAGAGGATTATCATATTTGACTGCTAGTCGGAGCCCATCCAGAAAACAGAGTTAAGTCTTTTGATTAATTATTATAACGTAAGATCTCAAAGAAGAGAAATTGCATTATTATTTTAATGGTACCAGGATTTAGCACAGTTCCTGACCCTCAATGTGCACAGTAAATATTTGTTGAACTAAATTTTAAAATTAAGATAACCATTTCAATATCCTGGTGTATATACACATTTTCAAGACCATGTATATTATGAAAAAAAAAAAAAAAAAAAAGACAGACCTGCAATCTTAGCATAAAATAAATGACTCTAGGAAACCCATCTTCAATATAAGATGGGTTAGTAAAGTCTTAATTTTCTATGAGTTTGTATGTCAAGCTTATGAGTAGACAGTGCTGGACTTCTGTTGCTCAGTTGAATCCATTTCATGAATGAAGTCAGGTTTTCTTTCATGGTAAAATTAATGAGGAGAGCTGTGTCTCAATGCCTCCAACAGCCAAAGCAGCCACCAAACACCCTGCATTGTTGCAGCCAGACTAGGAGACTCAGCAAAGGTGGCCCTACCCTTCTAGAGGAACACAACTCTGTCCCCCACCTCCTACCCTGCTATTCTGAATAACAACATCATATTCCCATTTAAATACTAAAGAAACACAAAAGCTTAACCTCCCCATTATTTCATGATTTCAAGAAATAAATGACAAGTTGTAGAATTGTTGAAAATATTTGCTGTATAGAATTTCTAGTCACCAAAACATTCCAGCATTTCAGAGAGTATTTTCACATGGATTGTTCCTAGATTATTTATACAGGAAACCCTAGAGAATCATAGAAACAATCAGAAATCATCTACTTCTAGTATAATACCTGCATTTAACATTCAAGGTAATTGAGGAATAAAAAGGTCAAATATTACTCAAGGTGATCCAGCAAGTTAGGCGCCAGGTTTGGACTAGATAAGTACCCTCTCCTGTACTCCATGTGGGTACTACATATTTGTAGCAAAGATAACATTGAAGTCTTTACAGTTCATTTAGACCATCTGGAATTTGTATATCTCACTACATGATGATGTTCATAGATTGAACTATCCCTTTCCAATGCTGATCTTTCATTTAATGAGGTGAAACTTCACTAGCATTATGGCAGCTTTAGCATGCCAATTCTTGAAAATCAAGTATAGTCTCTGGTTAATTTGCCTTGACTGGTGGGCAAGCACAGTACCATTATGCCTATGAACACTTAATGCTCTTGAGTAGATGAATGGACTGCATTAAACATTTGAGGGATACAAATGCTTGCTAGTGGTACTGGTCTTACAAAATATCCTGCAGAAGAACCTTCAGAAAATCATCTTGGACCTTGAAGAATAGATATCTTAAAACACATACATCATAGGGGTTTTGTACATGAATAGCACTTCCCAACTTTTTCAAACATTCAATAAATTTAAATTGCCATTCTGCCAAGTTTTCTAAAGTTTTGTGTTTTAAATTGATATAATTTGAGGGAAGTTATTGGTTTTTAAATGATTTATACATTGCTCATCAAGACATAGAATTCTATGCACCAACGTCCAGAAAGTAGTTTGGTCTTCTGTGATAATACTTCTTTTAAAAGGAACATTTGATCAATATCAATAGGCTATCTAAGGAAACTATATTAACATTGAATAACTGGTAGTGCAGTCATTTTTATGTCAATTTACATTAATTTTGACTTTTAAAATATCTTAAAAGCGCTTATTTGAACATTTTTAAATACCACCAACAAAAAAATGTAAACATTTCATAGACTCAGTAAAAACAAAATATTTTATTCATCATCAGTAGCGTTTGTCCGAACTCTTGTGATTTTAAACTTACCCTGTATCACATGTAGGATATTTTCTAGTTCCTTCTACATATAATTGCCAGGATAATCTCAAATTCTTTTATTTCATCAGTTATGATTATTATACCAAAGACAATCTTCTCCTTCTAAAACGCAAGGCCGTGTATTAATCACTTCTCTTGGCTGTTAGCCCTCATACTAACCCGCTCAGTGTCTCTTAGGTCTTCTCTCTTTGTATAGTCATCGAAATTGATTTTATCCAGTCCCTGTCTTTAAATACAACCTAAATGCTGTGGACTACGAAGCTTCTATCTCTGCTCTTGACTCTTTTTACAGGCTCCAGAGTTGAAAGTTCAGTTGCCTCCTCTCCTGCATCTCTGGTGTCACACTGTTTTCTCAAAGAGGACGTGTCCAAAACTGAACTCTGCAACTACCGTCTCTGCAATCACTCCCCTGACCCCCACCAACTTCAACCACCCCAACCTCGCTTAAGACATTGTGGCCAGACCCACCTTTTTAAAGTAACTGGAAGATTGAGGTTATATCTCAATGTTTTCCCTGCTTTTAACCACTCTGCAGCAACACATCCTTGTATGCACATGTCTCCTTAGGTACTTCAATACTTAGGATACGGACTTCCTCAGCTTTACCAGATGTTGTCAAATTGCTCTCCAAAGAACTAACATCAATTTACATTCCAACACTTACAGTTTCTGTACCACGTAAACATTTGGCATTTTCATGCTTTAATTTTTAACTGCGAGTTGTAACCTCATTATTTAGTTAATTTTTATTTCGCTAATTATAGCTAATTATAGGTGAAGCTGAGCAACTTATCACACATTTATTTTTCCTTTGGTTTTCCTTTTCTGTAAATTTCTTGATTAGATTACTTATCTATTTTACTTTAGACTGGGACTCTTTTCCCTTTTTTTTTTTTTTTTCTTTTTGTGTGTGTGTTTTTAGTTCCTAGGAGTCCATGCTACCATCTGGATACAAATCCTTTGTCAGTTCTATGTATTTCAAATATCTTCTTGTTTTTTAATTTTGTTTATGGCAACCTTTCATTATACAGAAATTTAAATTCTAATGTATTCAATTTATCAATATTTTCATTTAACATTTAACGCCTTGTTTGATACATTCTTTTTATACCATAATTATAAAATGTTTTCTTCAATTTTCTTAGCACAGTTTTAACATCTTGTTGAGCATTTAACTTTTTTAACTTAATTTTTCAATTACTGTTGGCACATAATATTATATTAACTTCTGGTGTAAACATAGGATCACATTTAAAACTTTAATCTACCTGTTGTTTACTTTTGTTCATAGTGTGAAGTAGGAATCCAATTTTAACTTTATCCTCAAGGATAATTATTCCATTCTTCCCATCCTTCCCCCAATTTTAATGCCTTTTTAGTTGTACACCAAGGTCCTTATGAGTGAGAATTATTTTAAGGCTCTCTAGTCTCTTCAACTTGATTTTTCTACCCCCTGCACCACTTTCATACTGCTTCTATTATTACAGATTTACACAAACATTTATATTGCTGCTTCAATTATTTATTGCTGCAAAATAAACTGCTCCAAAGCTTACGAACTTTTTAAAAAATATACCACTATTTTTCATGATTTTGTGGGTGACCACAAAATTCTGTTTCCCATTGTATCTGCTTGAGCACTGGAACAACAATGAACTCCAAAATAGCCTCATTCACAGAGTTGATATTTGGCTCTCACTGCCACGTGGTAGCTCAGCTGGAGCTGTCAACCAGACCTCTGTTTTCCCCCAAATGGGGCTATCCATGTGGCTATCTGGGCTTTGCAGAGCACAACTGATGGGGTCCAAGAAGAAATGTCCCCAGTTGCAGATCTCTTAAGGCCTAGCCTCAGAAGTCACTTAAAGTCACCTCTGCCTTTTTATGTTGGTCCAATAGGTTCAAAAAAATAGACTCTGCTTATTGATGAGGAATGTGGCAATGTCACATTGCCAAAAAAAACACATGGGAAGGGAGATAGCATTGTGGCCGTCTTTGGAAATACAATTTAGCACAATCTGGCAGAGCAAGGCTTACCTTTTCATTATGATTCTTCTACATAATTTTGGTATTTATTATGTCTTTCATCTATGAATCTATTAATTTTGTTGTCAACTTGTCACGTTCCATCCAGAAAACTGTTTTAAATGGGATTTTGAGTGAAGTTTCAAATACCATTCATTCAGCAAATGTTTATTGGGTGCCTGTTATGTGCTACGCACTGTTCTGGTGCTACTGATATATAAATGAACAAAATGGACAAACTGCCTTCTCCAATGGAGCTTAGGTTTCAAATAATTTAGAGAAAATAGCTCAACTTTAGTAAGGTTTTCATTTATGTCATTCATTTAAGTTTCATTTCTCCTTACAAATTTGTATCTTTTATCAGATTTTTCTTAGGGAACTTATTGGCTTGTTTTCACCTGCTATTTGAGACCAAGTGCATTGAGGGCAAAAGTTTTAACTGCTTTGTGTCTTCTCATAGTTTCTCACAGCACATCACCAGATAGTGCAGGACAATGTAACATGAATGGATAATATATTGAATGAATAAATGCACACTGAAGTGAAAGTTTACTTTTCCATTTGGAAATCTTAACCATGGCAGGTCAAACTGTCTGAACTACACTCAGCAGGTCAAACTATCTGAACTACACTCAGCTCCAACATTCATGTAGTGAGTGGATTGCCACCATCATACAGTCATGGAGAGTCACCTCTATAAAAGCTATTAAGTAATATAAAGGATCAGAGTACCCAGTTACTTCAATGATAAAAAAAAAGAAAATATTCTTTAATCTTCATATGGACATTTAAAGAAGTTAAAAATGTGTTTATCTGGGCTTAGCTTACCATACCTTTAACTAATAACTTTGAAATTTACTTCTAAAGTGGTTACAGTGTGAAACAAATTGGCTCACTTTATAAATGAAATAAAGCTCAGTGTGAATCTCTTTAAAAACAGAAATCTATGAACATTCTTATTTTCAGACCCTCAATTACCAAATATATACAATTCTTAGTTTTAGAAACATGTTGAACTTCTAAAAGTATGAAGAAAGCAGCCCGAGTAATAACAACAAATGACACAAAAATAGTGGTAAGTATCATTCTTTTGCACATGGCTTTCCAATTTCAACCATTTGTTGAAGAGGCTTTCTTTTCTCCATTGTATGTTTTTGGCTCCTTTGTTGAAAATTATCTGCCCATATATGTGTAGGTTTATTTCTGGGTTCTCAGTTCTATTCCATTGGTTTGTATGTTTGCTTTTCTGTCAATACCATGCTGTTTTGATTATTGTTGCTTTGTTGTATATGTATAAGTCAGGCAATGTGATACCTTCAACCTTGTGTGTGTGTGTGTGTGTGTGTGTGTGTGTGTGTGTGTGTGTTTGTGTGTGTGTGTGTGTGTGTGTGTGTGTTTCCTCATAGATTTGCTTTGGCTATGAGGGGTCTTTTGTGATTCCACACAAATCTGATAACTTTTTGTTCTATTTCGTGAAAAAATGCCATTGGAATTTTGATGGGGATTGCATTAAATTTATATATTGCTTTGGGTAATATGGCCATTTTAACTATGTTGATTCTTCCAATCTATGAACACAGAATATCTTTGCATTTCTTTGTGACTTCTTTAATTTCTTTTAATAATGTCTTATAGTTGTCAGTGTATAGGCACCTCATAGTAAGCATATTACTAGGTATCTTATTCTTTTTGTTGCAATTACAAAAAAAAAATGTTTTTTTCTTCCATTTCTTTTTCTGAAATTTCAGTGTTAGTATGTAGGAATACAATTGATTTTTGTATTTTGGTTTTGTATCCTGCAACTTTACGGTATTTGTCTACCATTTCTAATAATTTTTTAATAGAGTCTTTATGAATTTCTTTATAAAGAATCAAGTAATCTGCAAAGGGTGACTTAACTTCTTCATTCCCAATTTGGATGCCTTTTATTTCTTCCTTTTGCTTGACTGCTCTGGCTTGGCCTCCCAATACTACTATGTTGAATGACAGTGGTGGGACAGGGCATCCGTCTTGTTCTTGATTTTATTTATTTTTGTTTTATTTATTTATTTATTTACAATTTATATTAGGGAACAGTGTGTTTTTCCAGGACCCATCAGCTCCATGTCAAGTCATTGTTTTGTGTTTTTTTTCAATCTAGTTGTGGGGGGCACAGCTCAGCTCCAAGTCAAGTCATTGTTTTCAATCTAGTTGTGGAGGGCACAACTCCCTGGCCCATGTGGGAATCGAACCAGGCGACCTTGGTGTTATGAGCACCGCACTCTAACCATTGAGCAAACCGGTCGCCCTTATTCTTGGTTTTAGAGGAAAAGCTGAAAGCTAAGTATAATATGAGGGTTTGTCATATATGGCCTTTATTATGTTGAGGTGCTTTCCTTGTGTACACATTTTATTAAGTGTTTTAATCATAAATGGATGTTGTATTTTGTCACATGCTTTTTTTTTCATCTATTGATATGATCATATGATTTTTATTCACAGTGACCAAGACATGGAAACAACCAAAGTGTTCAATGCATAATTTAAAAAATAATATGTGACACACAAACACACACACACACAATGAAATATTACTCAGCCACAAGAAAATATGGAATACTGCCATTTGCAAAACCATGGATGGATCTTGAGATTGTTAGGCTAAGCAAAATAAGTCAGACAGAAAAAGTCAAGAACCACATAACTTCACTCATATGTGGTATGTAAAACTGAAAGTGACAAATGAACAAGATGAACAAACAAACAAAAACTCATAGACACAGACAACAGTTTAGTGGTCACCAGAGAGTCAGGCAGGGGCGCGGTGATAGAAGGGGGTCAAATACGCATATAGTAATGGCAGAAGAACAGACTCTGGGTAGCGAAGACATAATGCAACATATAGATGATGTATTATAGAATTGAATACTTGAAACCTAAATAATTTTGCTAACCAATGTCACCCCAATAAATTTAATAAAAATTAATAAAAAAAGAAAAAATAGTGGTAAGTACTGAGGAGACCTAAGATTCCTATTTCAATTCTGCACTCTCCATATGGGTAGGTTCTGACACAGTGTCTCCATGCCATCAAAATTGCTGTCAAAATCATAACTATGCCACCAAACAGAATTTTCAAACATTTCAAGTTCTCAAACATAGATGAGAAACATGCTAATGGAAATTTCACTGTTTTTAATATTATTTATAATTTATAACCACAGCCTTTGGTATATCTCAGAATTGTTGTGAAGAAGTTTTATAAAACACCAGTCCTTTGAGAAGTTCCAGATATTATAGTAGTAATTTGAAATCTGCAAAATGTTATAATATGAAATTTAGAACTAGGAAACCAGAATGGAAAGAATGGGAAACATAAGCCCAGCTAACACTAAAACACACTGCCAAGATGGAAACTTCCACATAGTCTCTCTTTTGGCCACTTCTGTGCTGGTTATTACCTACAGTGCTTTTCTTCTTGCTCTAAGTCCATGCTTATAACTCCTAATTCTAAATCTATAATCCAAGATCTGTCACCTGAGCAACAGATCCATGTTTCTAACTTCCCCAAAGTATCACTGCTTGAATGTCACAAAAACACTGCAGACTCAGCAATGTCAAACCAAACTCATGATTTACACCCCCACATGCTCCTCCTTTTCTATTCACGATCTTAGTGAATTGCACCACCATCCACTCAGGCCTCTGTATCAAAACATTGGGTGTCATCACAAAGCCCTTTCTCTCTCTTACTTTCCACATCTAATTGATTACCAAGACCTGTAGGTTACACAGGATCTCATCCTTTAATGACATACTGATCAGTTTTCTTTTCATCATACCCACTGCTACTGCCTTCATTCAAGTCCTCATTAGCTCCTACATGGACCATGGTCACAGTCGTTTAGCTGGACCTGCTTCTAAATGCATCTCCTTTAATTCATTCTCCACACAGTCACCAAATGTTCTCTTTGAAATGCACAGAAGATCAAATTACCCAATTGTTTAATACCTTTCAAAGGTTATCAGTGTTCTTGCAGGATAAAGTTCAAATACTTAGCATGACTTACAGGGTCCTCTATGATCTGGTTCTCATCTACATCTCTAGCTTTCTCATTAAGTCCTGGTTTTCTCCTCAACCTACTACCTATTCATGCCAGACTACCTAGATTCACTAATCCATAGCCTTGCTCACACTGCTCCTTCTGTTTGGAAGATTCTCTTCCCGTCTTGAACCTAATGAACTCCAGCTCATTCTCAAGTATAAAGGCAAGCATCATGGCCTCTACAAACCTTCCTGAAATCTCTGTGTGATATTACACACTCCCATTTTTGTGTCATAAATATAATATGAATTAATAGTTTACAGGGTTCTTATCATGTGCTTGACATTGTGCTCAGTGGTTATTACATAATTTCATCATGTACCCTATAGATAAACTTGTAAACTTCTTTCACATTACTTTATTACTATATCCCACAAATACATTTATAAATGAATTGAGGATGCTTTATTTGTTTATTCATATTTTGTATTTTTTTTCTACTAGCCTGAAAACTACTTAGGGCTGAACTATCTTTTATCTATTATCTAGTTACCTAAAATCCTCCACTGTACAAGTAGGTCTCAAAGCTCTGTTGAAAAATGGAGTTTAATGACTCCAAGGAGACTGATATAATAGGTGTACGTAGCTTCAATGACCTTCTACCTTCTTAGAGGTTCTCCTAATCCAGCTAAAGATGTTATCAGAAGTAGGTTTTTTAATGTAAAAATGCATCATGGATCAAAGCAATTATCTACCTAACTTACTAGTTGTACAACAAAGGAAAAGAACAAGACTGCTATTCATGATATCAATACTGAAGACAAGCTAATTTAATAATGCATGTTTGTATTAATCACTTATGCATTTAACTGAGTTTATTAGAACCTATGCAGGTTCTCTGCTTGCTCTACTTATTGGAAGAATATTTTTCTAAGAGTATGTTTTAAAATACTGTCTAAAGTAATATTTAAAAAATTTATCTTACAACAGTTTGACCAGTAATTCTAAACAATCCCATTTTAGCTAACACATGCAAACATTCAGCAACAATTTACCAGTTGAAAGTCTGTGATTCAGCTTTGTGAGTTTTACTGGTTTGTGACATTAAATCAGGAGATTTAATATCTTGGATTAAGTCAAAATACAATAAAGAATAAGGCATTCATGTAACTGTCTGACAGCAAGGGAGTTGTAGATCTGTTGATATTAATACTAACAGAGCCACAGCTTCCCAAAACATTTAAATGTAGTGGCAAGAATAGGATTGGAAAGTGATTTGCATATCAAACAACCTGTTCATCCTTGCTTAGTGTACTAAACTGTGGCAAAATGACCCCTTTGTCTTATTTCAGCGTTTAGGGATCTTAATTTTCCATGGATGCGACTACAAGGGTAGCTTACTCTATGCCATTCATAGGCTGAGATCATGTAAAACAAATATAACTGAGATAAAATTTAGGCAGGAGATACTTATCGCCAAATAACCATAAATATTTTCTTGTTTATAAAAATTCACTTATCTTTATTAAATTATTTCTTCTGGATTTGATTTTAAAACCAGCACCTTAGGCATGATGCACCAACTCAGCAACTAGCAAAACAAAATAAAAATTTCTGAACCTTACATAGAATATTTTAAACCAAATTTTTGTCTGTCCATATGCTCCTATAAAGCCTTTAGATACCTACCATTTAAATTACTGTATCTCTTAATTTATATAATTAAGCACTCTTCCTTTACATAGTTTTCACTCAATTCAGGGTTCTGGATGATTTTCCCTCTTTTAAAAACTATCTCCCTATTTTTAGCATTCTTTCCTAAGCAGATTCACCATGTGAATAACCTTACACGTCACGCCATCATAATGATCTGATCTATAAAAAAACCCTGCCAACCCAAGCAGGGGCAGTCCCCAAAACTTCTGCTATTCCCTATTCTCTTCTTGATTAGTGGTTCAACCACTAATCCATTCCATTACAACTCCACGCCCATAATTGGTCATTAGGACCTATAGATTCTTCCTCCTGACTATATTGCAAATCTATTGTTCCTCCTTGAGTTCACTACCACTGCTTCATCATTCATCACATGATTATTGCAGTGGATTTATAATTGGTCTCCCTGCTCCTTAGCCTCAGCTTCATCCTCCCATCCCAGTTCATTCCTCTAATAATTGTAATTTTATTTCTAAAATAAAATGGATAATACCATTCACCTACCTAAATCTTTCACTGCTGACAATAACCCATAGGATCTAAGCCAAATCTCTGACATGGCATATCAGTGCGGATTTTAGGTGTCTGATCAGACTTATGTTTCATCATCTTCCCACCTACTCCCATGCTATAATCCTTTCACCATAGGCAGAAATAAGTGCCTCCTTACTCCATGTTCTATGAGTATTTGGTAAATATTGTTTTAGGACTAGTTTCAAGAAAATAAATTTAAAAACTCAAAATAGAAAACATAACAGTATTTTTTAAAGCATAGAGTAGTGTGAATAGCACAAAATTAAATGACAGAAATAAATCAAATACATCAATAATGAGAATAGATACAAAGAGAATAAATATCAGCTAAAGGACAGATATTGTTAACTGGATTCTTATTTGCAAGGAACACAACTAAAATACAATGATACAGGAAAGTTGAAAGCAAAAGGATAAAAAAAGATAATGAACAAAAGAAAGTGAGACACATATAAAGACAAAAAAGTACATTCGAATAAAGCAGTTTCTACAAAACAATAAAAAAAGATTCAGTTGTAAAATATGATAATTTCAAATTCATATATAAATTAATAGCATTGCTTCAAATATACAAAGTAAAATGTAGAGGATTAGAAAGAGCCATTGTCAAGAGTCAATAATAGTAGGAGATTTCAGTACACTCGATTCAGTAACTGACAGATCAGGCAACAAAAATGATCAATACAATTTAAAAGATTTAAACTGCCCAGTTAAAAAGTTTGATGCAATGAAAACGCACTCAACAATGAAAGAACACACATTCTATTCAAGTATATCATGAACTTTTTAAACCTGACCATGCTATACAACAAAGCAAGTCTCAACTAATATTAAAAAAATCAGTATCTCACAGAAATTTTTCCTGTGAAAATAACACAATTATATTAGATATATAAATTTTAAGACTTTAGTTATGGTAAATTGGAATGCGAGGCAAAAGTTTATAAAACTGGGACACTATAGAAATACAGAAAACTCAAGAATTTGAGAACTAAAGGTATTTATACTACTTTTCACATATCACTTTCAAATGATGGTTTAAATCCAAATATTTCATTAATTAAAATTTTGATTCCTTCAAGAATTTGATGCTTTCAAATTAGTCAGTTAAAGATTTGTGATTAAATTACAATCTAGATAGGACGTTTGAAAAATAATATATAATTGAAGTATTTGGATAGGTAAGCATCCAATAATTAAATTAATATCATCGATTTGCATGCAAGTCACAGAAAATCAGGGGTGTTATTGGATAATACGGATCAGAATATTACTAAGCAATAAAAATCCATTCATGTATCTTCAATCACTGTTGCCTCTCTTATCTGACTATACAGGTGATCAGACAGCATTCCTTTTAGGTCATAAAAGAAATTCTATTAAGTGCCAACCTATAAATGGTGCTCCTGGAAATATAAAAACTGGACCTGGGTTAGTTTGGGATGAAATGGGCCTTAACTTAGAAAATGGAAATGAATAATATATATTTCATAAGTCTTCATGAGAAAGATACTGGCATTTCGCTGTGTTTTATCATTTTTAACTTAGTTGAATTTCACATTGCTGACAAGGAGATTACTTAATCATCAATTTTTCAGATTTGTATAGTAATACTGATTTTATTTTCCTGAAATCTTTCTTTCTCTAGTAACAGAAACCTATTCAGCAATGGTAATTAAAAGGCATTGAAGGTCTTGTGATTTGTTGTATTGGCTTTAGATCAGTGACTACATTTTACCAGTCACTGCTCTGTCAGCTTTAATACAAAGCATGCATTTATCTTACTAACAGTTCAATTTGTGGGATAGCTGTTTTTCACAATTAAAACTATTGAACCTTTAATATACATGGAAATTATCATGATAGCATTCTCTCCACATTTTTAACAACCCTGGAAGGCTCTATTATAGAAATACATATGGATAACTACAACTGGTTTTCTGAGGACAGCTTTTCAGATTGTTAAAATTGCTACATGATCTTAAGAGAAATATTTACATGAATCTTAAGTTACTGAGTGCTGCAGAAATAAGACTGTTTGGAACAGATTTACAAAAACACTTGTACATAAATAATTGATGAGGGATTGAAGTGGGAAAGCACTCCTTATATCTTTAGTGAGGGAATGGAAAAGACATCTGATTGAGGAGAGTGGAGAGAGAATTGGCCTAAGAGTAATTGCAGGAGTAATGAAGCTGACCTGCTCCGCGAGATGATGATGACTGCCTAGTTAGTTCTATGAGAGAAAATACCTACTTAGACAAAATCTTTCACTCAAAATTGAGCGTAAGCCCAGGCCACTAATCACAGAATTATGAAGAGCTAAAAAGGAATGTTAAAGATCACCTACTTCAACCCCTGTATCTAAAAAGAAACCAGGAATTTATATAACATCCGAGAAATACAAGTGAAATCTGCCGCCTCCTATTATAGCGTTCTTTTCATTGAATTAAACTGAATTAGTTATGTGAATTCAAAAGAAGCAATCTTGCTATAAAGTCAATTAGTATGAATACAAGCCCTGCCCCTGACATCTGACAATTACAATAAAATTCTATGGGGAATGCATTATGAAGCGTAGAAAAGAATGCCGGTGCAATTCTGTTAAAGCTAAAGTAATCTGAGGATTTAATTCTGGTGTGTCTAGCCAAAGTCAATTACTCATGCACAGGGGCTGGAAAGTGACCAAGAGCTGACTCAGTAGCTTTCAAACTCTTCTGTTGAATTAAAAAAATAAAGTGAGAATGTCGGGAGAGGAGTTGGGGAAGGAACAGTGCAAGGAAAGGTATAAACTAAATAAATTAATGGCTTAATAATGAAATACCATGTTTCCCTGAAAATAAGACCTAACGGGAAAATAAGCTCTAGCATGATTTTTCAGGATGACATCCCCTAATGCATCTTTTGGAGCAAAAATTTAAGACCCCGTCTCATTTTTAGGGAAACATGGTAGTGAATAGTAGGCTGTAATTCAATTCACGATGCTAGATGTTTATGGAAATTTATCTCAAATCAAAAGGAGGGAGTACTATTATGTTATACACTTTAAAAATATACAATTTTGTCAATTATACTTCAATAAAGCTAATTTTTGAAAAAATGCATATATAGCTATTATTTTTTTTTTTTTTTTAATGAAGTAGGAATTGGAGACAGGGATGGGAGGATGGAAAAATGAGGAAAAGGGGATGGGAGCAACAGATGTGGAGAAATTTTATAGGAACCTAGATTTTTTCACCAGCTTAAAGTGACACATTCTCATTAAAAGAAAAAAACTCTCTAGCATATAACTAGCTAGCTTTATAAACATATTAATTTTGTGTTTAATATGCAAAAATAATTATTTTATGAAGTGACTTCATAAGATTTATCTAGATAGTAGATCCCAGTTGTATTTGTAATTTGATTCACAAAAACATGATTTACTTATAGCCCGACAAGAACACATCCAGGACACAAAAAGTTATAGTCATATTATTTTAAAGCACATGAAAAATAAAGACGGCATAAAAATGAAATCGACAATGTCTACTAGCTATATCTCTTCTTTATTTTTAACCTTTGTCATCATCACTGAGAATTTCAGGAAAATTGCTCATCCCTACATTTTCTATAACCAGGCATTTCTCTTTCAATCAGGGTTTCATTGTGGCTGGGAAATGAAAATTGAAGAAACACTGGGGGCAGAAATGAGTACTAGTCTTGGAGTCTGAAGATTTAGGGGCTGAGATGATTACTACCTAGCTGAGTGACTGTACTCAATGCAAGTTATCTCTCGCGAGCTCAGTTTTTCACCTAAAAAAAATGAGAAGTTTGGATTAGATGTTCCTTAAGCTCTCTGATAGCTTCAAATGGAGTCAATCAATTAATTTTTCTTTCCTCACTTTCTCTTTAATATCGTTGAATAGATAGGTAGCTTTTCAAAACAATTCTTTCTTATCTATAATATTCTACTTATATATCAAACTTCCCTAACTTTTGCCAAAGGCCCTGGTAAACAAATAACTTCAAATAACTACTATTAATAACTCTCAAGGAAGCTCAAGTAGTCATCTAAGGTCACTGTTTACAGTCTACGTTGATAGAAAGATTTTTATGAAAGTGAGAAATGTTTTTAATGCTTAGCTGAAATAATTTAATGGTTGAAAAATCAGTGCTTTCTACAAGGATGAATCTAAATTCAAGCCATAGATAAGAGCTACTTCAATGTATCTATGTATGCTATCTATGATTGAGGAGCAGAACAACAACACAACAACAAAACCCCTTTGAAAGCTTTTATTTAGGACAGTCTAACATTATTACCACTTTAACAAAATGAACAAAGGTAAATTATCTCGGTACTGTACTTAATGGCTCTAATGGCCAGTTCAGCACTGAGCCATTTATTTCAAGTAACTACTTGCTTGTACAAAAGAACAGGCTAACATGGTAGTAATTTTACCATGTAGAAAAAAATTTTCAAAATTCCAGAATCACTGACCATATTTCACACATAATTGTTGGGTAAAATCAATACACATAATTAGTTTTTATTTAGCCTGTATCTGATTACAGAAGGCTTCATATAAACAAAAACAATTTTTTAAAAATAAACTATGTAGGATAGGAATAAAATGTAGGATGAAGACTTAATATCATTATTATTCTAAACATTACAAGGCTCAAGTTTTCTTTGCTGAAAATATATGCTTAATGAGACTTGTGGATGCTGAATAAAATACTATCAGATGCAGCATTGCTTGCATGGTAATTTTGATACTGTTTGGAATGTCATGGTTCTAGCCATAGGCTACTAATACAATAGTCTTTTAACTAAAACTCTAAAAACGATACCATAATTATAATGCTCCTCTCCATTCAAATACTCTGTGCTTCCTGCCACAGCCCCTTCATCCACCCCGGATGCTTGCAGAAACATACTGCCTCCATTCTTCAGCCACAATGCCTGTGCCTATGACTAATCTGAGACAATACAGATAAATAAAATTAAGGTCCATTCCTTCCTGTCCATTATTGCCATTCTCTTCCTTTCTTTGGTATCTTCATTTACCTTACACTGATTAATCTTCAAGTACTCCTGACATAAAGAGCGCCTCAAATGCAATATGAAATTCTTGAGCCCTATACCAGTATTCCCAAAGTATGTGCCAAAGAACACCAGTCTTGTGATATATTTATCAAAAAAGAAAAAGAAAAAAATCAAAGAGAGGGTAGAAAGGATCCAACAGCCAATAGTTTTGGGAAACTTTGTATACTATATCCCCAATCTATCAGCATATCAATGGCTCTTGGGAGTTCTGCAATAAAGAAATATTTTATTTGTATTTAACCTACGCAAATAAAAAATTTATTTAACTGTGGAACCTATTATTATCATTTTATTCAAGTAAACTCTAGTAACCTATCTGATAACCAGTGGCAAATATTAGGCACTTCCTTGCTCTCATACTGATTTTAACTGCTGAGGTGCTGGCCCTTTAGAGATTAGTTAGATGCTGGCTAGTTAACTGGAAAAATCAATACAAATCAAGGGGTTAACTTTTTATAACATTCAGATATTACTTCTAGGTGAGTACAATGATTGTAACACACATTTGCAATGCATCAGCCAAAGTGCAGGAAAAATTGGAAATTTCAGACACCAAAGTTGTGAGATTGCACCTTGCACATGTTTCTTACTGTATGTGCCAGTAATGTATTGGTTCTAGAATTTCTGTGATTAAAAGGGCTAATATTCTCAGGCAACAATTACAAATATTGAGTGAGGTTAATATTTGTAAACACATTTAATCAAACCATTTTTTCTCACCTGACTAACAAATATATTTAATCATCTACTTTTCGATGCAAAAAAAAAAAAAAAAAAATAGAGCCACCTGTCAATGCCAAGATCCAGCTGTGAAGCCATGACTATGTCTCAATCATTTATTTAACTAATGACCAACACTTGATTGACTGGACCATTGAATGGAGGGGAAGTTCTGAGCTTTGATTTCTACAAAAAGATTTAAGAGAAAGATTTTTGCTTTGAAAGTCTACTTATCTTAGAAAACAAATAATTTGAATCTGTTGTCTGTATAAGCTACCACTTTTATGATTTCTTCCTATCTTTAAACAAAGATACATGACAAAAGAGATATAAGTCGCCTATTGATAATTATGTGAATCAAACAATAACATGGTGATAATGAGGATAAGAAAAGGTGAAGAAGCTCTGGGATCTTTACACTGAAGTTGGAAACTGTGTCAAAACATGTCTTTCCAGGACTTTCAGACCCAAATTGCTTCCCTATTAGAATGGTAGCACATGTAATGGCAGCCCCCCTACATGGTGTCTGACACTTCGTCTCCATCAGCTTTTTATCCCCATATGTTTCTGCTCTCAGAAATGCTGATCACAGAATTCCTGAAACACAAAATATTTGTAGGAATATTTTTTTTCCAGTGAAAACCAGCATTATTGCCTACAATCTTGATCTATTCTAATAGAAAACTGCAGAACTAATCTTAAAGTAAGTCAAGATAATTGACAGCATTGGCAGGTGGTTAAAATCCTAAAATATAGCAAAATAATGTTTTTGAAAGACTAGTATACTCACTAATGAATGCCTTTTAAACTTACATCATGTCAATTATTTGCAACCTCTTGACTTCATAAAATATTTGCTGGGAAATGCAGTTTCTTGTTTCTCTTTCTTTGCCTAAACATCAGTAAAATTTTGTTCAGTCTTACAAAGCCAAAGGGGAAATACCTTTGTACATCCAGCCGAAGGGGTAAAGGGGGAATATCTCTAGTAAAATGCAATATTTTAGGAACAGATTCTGTTGTTTGGCTGTATCACCCCAAAGGAATGGACAAAATTGGGAAGATTGCATTACTTAATTTTACTAGCTAAAGCCTCAAAGTAGTTTTATCAATAGTCACAAAAATAGGAAATAGTATGCACACAAACATGGTTTTAGTGTTTTTCCTAAACTCATTGATATCCTTTTTTCTTATTTACTTATTTTTTCTAGTGGAAAGAAATGCTAATACTTTTCTGGATAATACATTAAAAGTAGTTTCTTGATATTTTACTGTTTGCTTTTACATTCTATTTAAGAAGGTGATTCCCAAAGCCAGACAATGATGCTGTTCAATGGAAAATGACGACACACAATCAAAATTCTGCCCCTTACTAGTTTTCATTTGTCTTTACCTCTCTACTAATCAATGAAGAAGTGGCATAACTGAAAGAGAAAAAGTGTTTGATATAAATAGACCCTTACATCCAAATCACTTCCCCCAACCAGATATTCTTTGTCTCAGCCCCCAGATCATTTCCTTCATTGCATTTTCAGTTTGAAATTACTTCTTTCTCTACCTGTTCATTGCTCTCTCATCTCATAGGCCATAAGTTCTATACTGGAGGGAACTCTGTACACCTAGTGGCTGCCAAGTATTATTGCTGAACGAAGGAATGAATAAGGAAGGTGGGGAGAAGGGAAGATATGTATGATGGATCAGAAAAAAGTCACAGTGTGGTAATAAATAGTAATTAATCTCTTAATGTCCAAGCTAAAGTAATGCTTTTATTTGCTTATTTTACTCCATCATTTTTGTTGATCATTTGTTTCTAAATTATTCAGCATTTTTCATTATCCTATTATTATAATAATTAGCTCCCACCTATTTAACAGTATAGTGCCAGGTACTTTACATACAATTCTGCAACCATCCTGCAAGGTAAATACTTCTATATCTGTACAGGGAAATCGAGGCACGTGGAAATAAAGCCATAAAATCACACAGGCAGGAAGTGGCAGAACCGATTTGAATTTACTTTTCTGCCTGACTCCAAAGCTGTGCTGTGCTCTTTCCTCTGTATCACTCCACTTAATTTTATTTGTTCTGTTTACACTGATTGCTGTTTCATTATGTGTTGCTTTATAGGTATGCTTACAAGTTTTGGTTCTTAAAAATATCCTTCTTATGTTTTACCCAATTGATAATAAACTTGCTAAAGGTAGAAACTATTTTTTTAATCTAATGTGCTATTGTGCCATATATATATATATATATATATATATATATATATATATATATATATATATTCCTCTACATCTTGAAAAGTATAATTTTATGTTCACATACTCTGTAGTTTATTCAACTGTATTACCACAAGATTAGATACCTTTTTCTGGGGCAAATCACACAGATGTTTTCTATTGTCTTATAATGTCAATCTTTACCCACGAAAGTAGAATTCTAAATTATTTGGCTTAGGATATTTAGAATTATGTATTTCAAAGATTATAAATTACATAATCAAAGTTCAAAATAATTTAATCTCTTTAATAATTATTATGGCATCAACACAACAACCGCTATCAGATTTCAGCATTTGATAGTGACATATTTTAAAATAAATATCTTTAAATGTTCAAATTCTGCTTGATAGATTTTTCCCTATACTTCTTCAAAATTACTGTCTTAAAAATTATGTAGTGCTTTTCGGTTCCTCACCACAGGATCAAGTACACTGTCAGTTGTGGCTGTGTGACTCCTAAACCACTAAACTCTTTAGAAAAATTATTATTATAGTTATAGCAACTAATATGTTGTCTCATAATTATATGTAGGCAAGTATATCTCCTCTTGTATTAGTTGAGACTGTCTTTGGATACAATAACAGAAACCTAACAATGTTTTAAAATTTTAGAAATGTGTATTATTTGTCTTACAAAGAAAATAAAGTCAGAGCACAGTGGCATCTGGTGTTGGAATGCTGACTAAATGATATGAGGCCTAATATCTTCCTAATTATTTCTGGCTTATCACCTCATAGTCCCAAGATGGCTGCTGCCCTGCAGGCGTTAGATCTCTGCTCAAGGTAAAAAGAAGAGGCAGGAGAGCATTAGCCACAACTTTCCACTGTTAGTAGGAAAACAGAAATATTCCAACCACTACTGTCCCCTCCAGCAAATTTCTATATACATTTCTGTAGCTGCTAGGAACTTTTCAACATGATAGCATTGGCATGCAAGAAAGGAGAGGGTTAGGAAGAGCTATTGATACAGCCAACCAACGGTGTATGCTATACCCCAAATGCTGAGAACTTCTCAAAAGAAAGGATTAGAGTTTATCCGTCTTTGTATGCCCAGCACTTAGCAGGGTTTGACACATTTGTGTATGCCAAATAAATATTTATTGAATTATACCCCTTGATGGCTGACATTATTTATTGCTTTCTGAACCTATAATTGAATTAACGTTTTCAAAAAACATTTACCGTGGCTCTTGCACAACTGTAATAGGAATTTACAATGTAAATCTATAGAGGATAATATTATTAAATTGAAATTAAAACTCTGTTCATCAGAGATGTCAATCTAGCATTTCCTGTGACCAAAGTTATATTAAGAGAGCAAAATCTGCAACATACCAAAGGTTTGGAGAAACAAAAAGAATGTGAGATTAGGTTCATGTTTTGATTTTGAAATGTTTTGCTGCTTTATCTTGACAGTGTGATCTCTTATTCCTTGCACTGTAGAGTTAGATTATCCTGTCTTTAATAACAAATTATTCAGGGGATGAAAAATGAAGTGGAATACACTATTGCTAATACTAATAATAAGAATTAAGCCATGGAGGGCATTAAGGATGCCAGAAAGTATTTTACAGTGTTTCACTGGGCTTTATTGATATTTATGGAATCTTTTCATTTTCAGCTCTTAATAAAGTAATGCTTTTCCTAAAATTTTCAGTAGAATTAAAATGTAAGGATGATACACCAAGTTCATCCTGGGTTTTGTGCAAGGACAATGAGATGATGACGATGATGATAACAGATGACGATGATGGCGCAAATATGTAGAGTGCTATTAAGTGCCAGGTATGGTTCTAAGCACTTTACACTTGTGAACTCATTTCTTCTTCATAACAACCCCAGGTGATAAGTACTACCATCACCCGTACACACAGAAGAAAGAATTGAAGCAGAACTTGAAGAAGTAACTTGCCCAAGGGTTTGCAGGCAGCAAGTGGCAGAACTGAGATTCAGTCTCGAGCCATCTGGAAACATAAGCTTAAAGGAAACATAAGCCTAAAGAAGTTACAGTAACTTGCCAAAAATCACAATAGTACTAAATATGACTCAAAACACAGCTCTAACTGAAATCTACATTCCTATACACTGTCCAGTGCTCTGTACTGCTTCCGACAAATGAAGAAAACCCTGGTCACTGATGAACTTCCAGTGTCACAAAGTATGAAGAATCTCACATGATCACAGAATTTCAGAGTTGAAAAGCGCTGTCCAGTCCAACCCACTTATTTGACAGGCAGAGAATTGAAGGCCAGAGAGAGCAGAAATAGTACCACCTCATTGCAAATATCCAACATCCTCACCTAAGGGTCAGTCCTCTCTAAAATATCTTCTCTCCTTTTCCGTTTTCATTGATTTTCCATTTAAAAATTCTTTGATAATGTATAAATTATCACACCTCACAACTGAGAGGAAATTTTAAATATTCCTCTTATTTTAGAAGGATGAAAACCTTCAGAAGTCACAGCCATTATTTTCTGTACAGTTTTATTTCGAAAAACATTATTGCTGTTTATCATCTCAGAAAATATAAAATCTACTTGCTAGAATGACATACAGCACAACATGCATCAAATTTGTCTCCAGGAACCCTGGGAAGACAAAAATCGTGACAATTTATACCCAGCATCCCTGAAGAACCCTGTCCATTGTATGCCTGTTTTTTATCGATTGTCCTTTTACTTGGACAAATATAAGCACTTAGGTCTGAGTGATTTCTACCTTCACTTTGGTCTTGGTTATATTGTTCTGGAAAACAATCAAGATTTCTGGCAGGTGTTTGTTAGGCTTTATTCCAAGTGATCCTAGAAAATAGTTATATTTAATTAGAGCTTATTATAATGTATTTTGCAGGTGAGGAAATGTTATAGCCCCATAAATATAAAACCCTTATTAATTAGCAGCAAAAACATACCACGTTCAATCATGTTATTTCATCATGTTCATAATGAACACCTTTCCCTTTTATTTTCCAGGCAGAGTCTTCTCAGTTCTTATGCATTTCAATGGCCATTAAGTAATATTCATTAAGTGATACTGTCATTGTGTATTATTATTTTACAATTGTAAATTAGATAGGAAGGACACAGCCCTTCATTTACTAGATGAAATTAAGTTCAGAGAGGTTAGGTGAAAAAAATCGAAGTCAGAGACTAATAGGTGGAGAAGCCCTACTGAAATTCAGATCTGTCATCTGTAGCTAGTGCCCTTAATACTGAATTAGGTTGCCTCCCCGAGTTTAATAACTTTTCCACCGCTCAAAACTAAAGTTTTATATCTGGAACATTCATTCTGTTTATTTCAATGATATTTTAAAAGTATTTCAATTAGATATGTTTTCCTTTATTAGAAATTTTTAAAACAAAAAATTTCTAATGTTTTAAATAATCACTGTTACCATTCGCAACAAGCAAAGCAGACATTTTAGAGACGTCTTTATACATGCAACACGCTTGTCCACCCAATTGCTGTGCAAAAGTCACATTAAAACACTTAAACCTTATCTGCCCTATGACCTCAGAGAATAGCGTACTTCACATTCATTCCTACCAACACAGCTAGTTACACTGCTTGATGACCGTGAGTAAAGATCATTTCCTTTTATTAACATAAAATTATTAAAAGTATTAACCCTGTATACCTAACTTTGAGGAATGGTTAATTTTTTTTTTTATTGGGGTGACAGTTGTTAGTAAAATTACATGGATTTCAGGTGTACAATTCTGTATTACATCATCTATAAATCCCATTGTGTGTTCACCACCCAGAGTCAGTTCTCCTTCCATCACCATATATTTGATCCCCTTTACCTTCATCTCCCACACCCCACCCCCCTTACCCTCCAGTAACCACTAAACTATTGTCTGTGTCTATGAGTTTTTGTTTCTCATTTGTTTGTCTTGTTCTTTTGTTGTTTTTGGTTTATATACCACATATCAGTGAAATCATATGGTTCTCTGCTTTTTCTGTCTGACTTATTTCATTTAGCATTATACTCTCAAGATCCATCCATGTTGTCACAAATGTCCCTATATCATCTTTTCTTACCTCCGAATAGTATTCCATTGTGTATGTATACCACAACTTCTTTATCCATTCATCTATCGAAGGACATTTTGGTTGTTTCCATGTCTTGGCCACCGTAAACAAAGCTGCAATGAACATTGGAGCACACGTGTCTTTATGGATAAATGTTTTCATATTTTTGGGGTACATACCCAGGAGAGGGCTTGCTGGGTCATATGGTAATTCTATTCGTAATTTTCTGAGGAACCTCCACACTGCCTTCCATAATGGCTGCACCAGTCTGCATTCCCACCAACAGTGTATGAGGGTTCCTTTTTCTCCACAGCCTCTCCAACACTTGTTACTATTTGTCTTGTTGATGATAGCCATTCTGACTGGGGTGAGGTGATATCTCATTGTGGTTTTGATTTGCATTTCTCTGATTATTAGTGATGTTGAGCATTTTTTCATATGTCTATTTGCCATTTGTATGCCCTCTTTGGAGAAATGTCTCTTCAGGTCATCTGCCCATTTTTCAATTGGGTTGTTTGTTTTTTGTTGTTGAGTTTCATGAGTTCCTTGTATATTTTGGATATTATCCCCTTATCTGAGGCACTGTTTGCAAAAATCTTCTCCCATTCAGTTGGTTGCCTTTTTATTTTGTCGATGGTTTCTTTTGCTCTGCAGAAGCTTTTAAGTTTCATATAGTCCCATTCATCTATTTTAGCTTTTACTTCCCTTGCCTTTGGAGTCAAATTCATAAAATGCTCTTTGAACCCAAGGTCCATAAGTTTTCTGTATTATATCTGCAGCTATAGTACAGAGCCATTTTACCCAACTTGTGATCATAGAACCTTCCTCAAAATTAACCATTCCTCCTGCATAGAAGAAAACATAGGAGGAATGGTTAATTTTGAGGAAGGTTCTATGATCACATTTGGGTAAAATGGCTCTGTCCTACAGCTGCAGATATAATACAGAAAACAAGTTTTTCCTTTAAAGAGGTTGAAAGTGACTCTGATATGATACCCTGAAATAGTGCTTTCCAAATGTACACCACTTATTTGCATGGATTCTAAAGTTATTGCTTATAAATGCAAGGGGGATACAAGCTCACTCTTCTGAGGGTGTAGTGACCTCTGTTCTTTAACGGTGCAATTATGGTTGTAGAAAGGCAGTCAGAGCCAATGGGTCTCAGAGCCTGCTAAACTAGACCTCCCCCAGGATGCTGTTTTGTCAAACACCAGCAGCTCCATCTTTAAAAACAAGTGATTAAGGATAGAGAAAACAGGCATGCAAAACTCTTTTTTTCCTTCAAAGTAAAGAATCAAGGTGATCAATTTGTATTTTGGTTGAATGCAAAAATCGGTAACTATTGTGCACTACACATTTCACTAGGAAAAGGATTTACTTCCTAACATTCTATACCATGCATACATTCCTGCTTCACAGGTGTACTAGTAATTTCTTAAATTTATAACCACACTGGGCTTATATATATTCCTCATAAAGTTGATGGAGGAGTGGTAATAGGTTTACATAAAAATTGTAATTTATGTCACGCTGTTTTGTTGAAGGGAAGCTTAGCTTCTATTTATAGTTTTAATAACCTACAGCATGCTTTTTAATTATGTAAACTATGGGGTTAAGGGATATGTAAATTGAGAAATATCTTTATCTAGGAACCCCAGATTGTGTCTGCTTGTGATATATTGTTTCTTAAAACATATCCTTCTAGAGAAAATTGGTTTTCAGATTAAAATATTAAGGAAAAATTAACTGTTCTTATAACCTTTTGTTTTATACTTCAATTTCAAAATTTATAACATATTTGCTAGAAATTTACTGTGATAGCTAGCAGAAAAAAATTCTAAATAGAGATGGTGGTATTGCTGTAACTTTTTAAAAAATTATGCCTTCACGGAGTACAGCATTAGGAATAGAGACAGTGGAGATGTAATGGCTGTATGCGATGTCAGAGGGATAGCGGATGGGGGCAGGGGGGTTGACACGGTGTGAGGGATATAAATGATAAACGTCTAAGTATTACTTTGCTTTGTGCACCTGAAACTAAAAAAAGAAAAGCCTTCATTATTTTATTGAGATGATGCATGTCCTTTATAAAAACTTCAAGTGATATAGAAAAGTTCATAGAAAGAGTTTCATCTTAAGTAATCCAAATCCCATTTATCAGAAAGAAATAACCACCTCCACTACCAAGTAAATGTCATTCCAAACACATCAAAATATCTATTAAGACATAAGGATGGATCAGAGAGATGTACATATATATTAAAATTAATTTTTAAATGTTATCAAATTACATATGATATTTTAATACATAAATGTTATTATCTTTTCCTTGAATTTAACTAAAAAGCTATTGAAGTAAATACTGGAGGAGTTAACTGAAATTCAGGTCAATGTTTCTTTGCACAAAGTGTAATGTTTTCTTTTACAAAAGGGCATTCCAAAGTTGAGAAAAATCTTGAAAAACTTTAGAAGGTTGGATTATTTTTAATTATGTATATCAAAGTTAGGTAGTAGCTATTAACCCTATGTTATGGTTACAAGGAAATTAGCTCACTGATATTGCTTCCAATATTGCCTTCTCTTACCCCCAGTCATTGCCATTAATATGTTTATATTATTACAGTTTATAACATTTATATTCAATTCTATGATTGTAATTTCTAAAGTTGCTATTTTTGATCCATAATTAGATAGATTTGATGCTCACCAACCGTTTAATAGAGTTTCTCCTTGCCTGCTTCAGAATATCTTCCTGTTGACATTAAATTCAACTTGAGTTACACTTCCCTTCCCTCAGAACTGTGTAGAAATTGCCTCTGTGACATCTGACATTATGTGGAAATTGGAGGCCAACCTATTTTCCTGCTTATATATAGTTTGCTTTTTTGCCTTAAATGTTCATATGATTGAGTCTTTTTTTATCCTTAGAGTTCAGGAAACAGTACTAAAATATCTCTTGGTATTCATTATATTATATAAATTTTCCTAGGATATAGTATGATCTGTCAATTTGAAGATTCAAATCTTTGTAACAGTTTGTCACTTTATAGTTTTACATTTTTCGTTGAATCATTTTTTTCTTTTCTCAGAAACCAATTAACCATATGCTGGCTCTTTTCAGTTTTCCATATCTTTCATCATTATAAAAATTTTACATTGTTTTTTATATATTTTTGTATAGTTTTTCATAATATCTAGGTCTCTGACTTTGCTTTTAGTCAAGATTATTCTCTTTGTATATTATATTTCTGGGTTTTTTTTCATTTCCATTTTCATTTTTTTCCTGAATTCTCATAGCTCTATTTTCATTTCCTTATATTGTCATATGCTGTCTTCTCTGAACTTGTCTGTCTCTATCTGAACTCTTTTTTAGGAAACATAGGTCTTGTGACACAAGCTTTTCATAGCAATTTTTCTTGATCTCCTATCCACATATAAAAGAGAAAAAATGACAGCTTTTATGCATAGATTTATCCACTTGTCCCTTTCTGATCATTACACATCTTTGAATGAGGCTAGTATAATGGGAAAGGAATGGGGAATGTAATGATTGGAAATTAGCGGGGAAGTTGACAGCCACTATTTCAGCTTATGGACTCAAATACCTTCTTTCCAAATCTTTTATTTTCTTAACATTGAAAGTACTTCTCCCCCCAGGTTTTTTCATTTAGTGAGTCAGCATGGATCACAGCAGTTCCTCTCTATATCTCTACGCCACCTACTTCCTCTACCTTGTCCTCTGGCAGACTTCCTAGACTTAGAGACCAAGTGGTAGAGAATAGAGGATGTGGTTGGCAGAATGTTCCTCTGAGGTGTCCCTCCCCTACCATTCTAGAGTGTCAGGTGTGGTCTCTACAGGAATATTCTCTACTTATCTTATGTTTCCAGAAACTAAGCTCTCTTTAAACAAAAGCTCTCAAAGACACTCAGGCAATGACACATATTGTTGAGTTCGGAGGTAACCAACATCGTCTCACAGTAGGCTTGATTATCTAGGCAGGGTTACAATATTTAATACATGAACTTCATAATTTGTATAACTGAGGTTGTGGAAATTTGCTTGCTTCCTCAGAGATGGCATATTTTTCTATCTCTTTGCCTTCTTTGATGTGGACTTTGAGGGAATAAGGAGAAGAAAAAGGTTTCTACATCATCCAAAGCTGAAAGTATGTGAATATTTTATATTCCATATACAATTTTACCATCACAATGTCTGCTTAACTGTAAGGAATGTCTAACCAATTCACATAAAAAATATCAATGAGTATCTTCTATATATTAGAAGGACCCGGACATTTAGCTAATGCAAATTTCAGTAGAAAAAATAATAAGCCAAGATCTGTACTCATGGAGCTAACAGATTTATAGGTAATCATTGTACAATGAAATGAATCTTATCATAACTGAATGAACAAAGTAGCATGAAAATATGTAATTTAATACTTTTCAACTTCCAAAGTATTTTCAAATCCTTTTAACTAATATTCATTGAGGACTGACTAGCTTAGCTCTAACAACATTACTTATATTTCCAACTTCAAACTAAAAAAAATTAGGCTGAAGAGGTTAGGTTAGTCACCAAGGTCATGGAGACATAGAGGTAAACTGTTTCTGACTAGAACACAAGACTCTTTTTTTCCCTTTTTTATTCTGTGCCGCCTACCCCCCCGCCCACCCCTACCCTCACCCTCTCCCAGCAACCATCAGTTTGTTTTCTATATCTCTGTTTTTATTTTTTTATTCATTTATTTTGTTTTAGATTCCACATATAAGTGAGATTATAGGGTATTTGTCTTTCTCTGACTTATTTCACTTAGCATAATACCTTCTAGATCCATCCATGTTGTCACAAATGGCAAGATTTCATTTTTTTATTGCTGACTAATATTCCATTATATATATACACCACGTCTTCTTTATCATTCATCTATTGATAGAAATTTAGGTTGCTCCCATATCTTGGCTATTACTAGTAACACTGCAAGGAACATAGGGGTGCATATATCTTTGTGAGTTAGTGTTTTTGTTTTCTTTGGATAAATACCCACAAGTGGAACTGCTGGATCATATGGCAGCTCTATATTTAATTGTTGAGGAGTCACCATTACTGTTTTCCATAATGGCTGCACTAATTTACAATCTTACCGAGAGTGTATGAAGGTTCCCTTATCTCCATATCCTCAGCAGCACTTATTTGTTGATTTATTGATGATAGCCATTCTGACAAGTGTGAGATGATATCTCATTGTGGTTTCAATTTGCGTTTCCCTGATGCTTAGTGATGAGCATCTTTTCATATGTCTGTAAGTCATCTGTATGTCCTTTTTGGAGAAATGTATATTCAGGACCTCTGCCCATTTTTTAATTGGATTATTTTGTTTGTTTGGTATTAAGTTACATGAGTTCTTTATATATTTTTGGAAATTAACCCCTTATCAGATGTATCATTTGCAAATATCTTCTCCCATTCTGTAGGTTATCTTTTAGTTTTGTTGACGATTTCCTTCACTGTGCAAAAACTTCTTACTATGATGTAGTCTCGTTTGTTTATTTTTTTCTTTTGTTTCTCTTGCTCGAGGAGATATATCCAAAAAGACATTGCTAAGCATGATGCCAAAGAGTTTATTGCCTATGCTTTTCTCTAGGAGTTGCAGGTTTACTGGTCTTTAATCCATTTTGAGTTTATTTTTGTATATGGTATAAGAAAGTGGTCCAAATTTTCCTTTTTTTTTTTTTTTTGCATATATCTGTACAATTTTGCCAACACTACTTATTAAAGAGATTGTCTTTTTACCCCATTATATATCCTTGCTTCCTTTGCCTTAGATTAATTGACCATACAAATGAGGATTTATTCCTGGGCTCCTGAGAGCAGGAGTTAGAGCTGTTCTATTCATTGTTAGCTACCTAATAAACACATACCTAACACGCTTACTAAATATTTTCTGAGTAAATAAATGAAGTTCAAATATAGTGGAATGCTAAAGTTTCTACAATATAATATCAATACTACCTAATAAATATTGGTTAATTTACATTTAAAAATAGTCATGTCACTTTTCTTACTTGATCCTCACAACAACTTTGCAGCGTATGTAATTATCTCCATTTTATAAATAAGAAACATGGAGTGCATAAAAGTTAAGTAATTTGCTCCAAGTCACACAACGAGTTACAGACGTAGCAGGGGCTCCAAGTCAGAACTCCTCTCTAGACTTCACCCATGTAATGTCATCGCTCCATTTAAACAGTCCTAAAATGATCTCAGCTAATCCTTTACTCTCTCCATGAATGCCATCTCCCTTGTTTGTCCCAGTTGACTTTTGGTGTTCCTTACTCACTTTAAATTCAAATTGTAAGCATCTGTTCATGAAGATGCCAATTACTTTTCCATTCATGCTTAATTTCTCTACCACTGTAACTCTATCATAAAAACAGCCAAGCATGAGATTAAATGCGGTGTATGAAATAAGAGGGTCACTTGTTTAATTTGCTTTAAATAACTCACCTTTGATGCATTTAATGACATAATTATGTTAATGCCAATACTACTGCTTTACCTCACTGTGTCAAGCATAGTGCTTCAGATTCCAACAAGATCACTTTCTCGTGCAATTCAGTCCCAAATCAACTGAAAATAAAAATATGTTACCAAAAGAGTGAATGGACAGATTTTTTAGTAATATTTGGAAATATGATGTGTGTTTCTGAAGAAAGAGTAATGCTCAGATAAGAATTTTGGACTTTTCCTTAAGTAGCTTATATTTGAAACCAAAGGAGAGAAAAAAAATCAGATTCCAGAGTTTAGAACAAGAGAAGATAAATTTTGGAAAGAACATGGGACAACATTTCCATATAGGAGATGAGAAATTTAAAAGGATCACAGAAACATACTAGGAATGAATAGTCACTGTTAGATATCCACTGTTAGAAATCCACTGCCATGGCAACTGATAGAAAGATTTCTGTGTGTGTGTGTATGTGCAAGTATGCACATGCACAGTTTTTATGAAGGAAAGATAATATCCACATATTAAGAGAAATATAAGAGAATAACTTAAAAAACAGATTATGGAAGCTGGTTAATAGATCGCCTCAAAAAAGTAGTGTCCACGACTGGTAAAAGGCAATGACAAAGGATAACTGAGAAAGTCATGAATGAAAATTAAGCCTTCAAAAGGTGAATTTACAAGGCTACAAAGCCAATTTTACAAAAATAAGTATACTATTATATGCCAACCACAAATAATTGGAAAATTGAAAACAAAAGTTGCTAAGTAAAATTAAAGAAGACTGAAATGTAGGAAGAGAAATGCTATATTCAAGGAATCGGAATACACAATATTTTAGAATGTCAGTTCCCCTTCGTTGAGCTATATATCCAATTCCAATCAAAATCTAAATAGACTTTTTATGGAAATTAACAAGTGGATTCTAGTATTTTTATGGTAGTGAAAAGGACCTAGTAAAGGGAAAAAATGCCAAGTAAGGGAAAAAATGGTATGGTAAACTTTAGATGATATCAAGATCAAGAAGCTAAGTGATCTATAGCACACAGAGTACAAGAAATACAGACAGAGCCAGGGAACGTGTAGCTCCTGAAAGGGTTTTGTGCGAAGTCGAATAAGACCTTTCCCCATGTAAAGTTTCTTTATGACTCTTCATGCTTCCTGAAGTTAACTTCAGGGAACAAGCATCAGACTGGAGCAATTCTCAGCTCTCACAATCTAACAGGATTATCTATAGACCATCTACATATAAAGATGACTAGACTACACCCCCATATTATTATTATTTAATAGAATCTCTTCTAACTTAAGAGATATATAATAACACATGATTTTCTACCATGCATACCTGCAAAAAGGCCTAATGTTATCAGACCTTGGAAAGACTTAACGTTAATAATCGTTAAGGGTGCTAAGTCCTCTTTCTACACTGTTGTCAAAAATCTATGAAGAGATTCAAAGTCAATGTGTACTGATCTATTCAGACTTCTTGATCTTAGACACCAAGGAAAAATTATGTGTAATGTGAATTACTGAAACATGCTTGGGATTTTACAAAACACAATATGTAGGACAGCATATTAGACTGCAAGATTAGAATATTTGGATTTATAATTTTTCTACAAATTGTATAACTTTAGGCAAAATGATACTCAGCATTTTATTTTACTTACATAATTCATAGGTAAGAGAAAGTTGTACCACAAGTTGGACTAGATGATGTTGAAGCTATTATTCAATTTCTAAACATCAGGGTCTATATTAGTTTTCTATTGCTGCTATAACAAATGGCTAAAAATTTTGTGTCTTAAAATAACACAAATTTATCGTCTTACAATTCTGGATGTGAGAAGTCTCAAATCAGCTTCACTGAGATAAGTCAAGGCGTTGGCAAGGCTGGGCTGCCTCCAGAGGCTCTAAGCTAAAAATCTATTTGTTTGCCTTTTCCATCTTCTAGAGGCCACCTACATTCCTTGGTTTATGGCCCCTTCTTCCTTCTTCAAAGCCAGCACATAGCATCTTCAAGTCTTTCTTCTCTCTCACTGCTTCCGTCATCACATGGTGTTCTCCGAATCTGACTTTATTGCTTCTATCCTTCTGCCACCCTATTACAAGGATCTTTACCAAAAAGGAGTTTAAATTATGTTCTCAATGATGGCAGCATCGTGGGAATAAGTGTATAGAAGTTTATCATGACAAGTTGTAGAGAACAACACTCACCATGCTAATTAAATTATGTAATATTTGTGCTTAAAGTTATTTGATTAGTTTATATTTTGTAAGCACTAAAAATATCTCTCCCTCAAAGTAAAAAAAAAAAGAAAAGTTTTATAAATGCCATATAGCAAGCCTTTTACCTCTCCATATTATCTTATTTTTTAAAGTATTTTTCACTCACAAGTACAATGCTCAGAAAAATAAGGTACTCTAATAAGATTAGAGTACTAATCTTGCAAAAATTTCAGACTTCCTATATAATAATATATGCAAGTTTTATTAGAAGGTGAGAATGTATTTTGCATTTTGCTATTTATAATGTCACTGAGGAAAGTTCAATTTCTGACTCATTTTTTACCCCATTGGGAAGGATACTTTTTGAATCTATCCTGCAAGTTGAGTACTCTCTAAAGTACTATATTACACAGAACAACAACAAAAACATATTATTCTTAGTTGTACTTTGAAAATCCAGACAAGATATAATGCCTGTTAACTGATGTTCTTCATTTTTACTCAAATACCAATGGCCATATGGAAACCCAGTTTCAAGACGAGTTTTATGAGGATAAATGAATTAATAATTTTTGGAACATTATATATACAGAGTGTGCCCCAAAAAAGTATACACATTTTAAGAAAGGAAAAACTGCATTAACATTGTAATACTCAATATATACCAATAACAAAAGATGAATACAAGTCATGTGTATATATATATATATTTTTTGGCACCCCAGTATATATTCATTGCTATCAAGAGAGTAATGAATTATAGTAAATGCTATTTACAAAAAAAAACACAAAATAATATTTACAACCAAACACAGAAAGTAAAAACTGAAAAATTTTGAAAAGTGTTAAATAAGTAGTATGGAAAATAAATAAATTGTCCTAAAGCTAACTAACAGGGAAGACATTCTAGAAGACGTTGCTATCATACCGTTCCTTAAGTATCAGTCAAAATTACCTCTCAAGAAAGAACTTCTTCTGAATATTTGTGTTCAAGGGGAAGGAGCTTATAGAACTTGAAAGAAAACCAAACTCACCACAAAGAGTTTCTTTCTTTCACTTTGAACAATTGATGAAGAATCGGTATATTACTGTCCATCATTAATTTTCATTTAAAACTTCATCTGTCAGGTCCTTTACTGTTCAAAGATTTGATTCACACAAGAAGAAAGCTATGAAAAAATGAATGTTTTCTTGTGTTTTGACTAAAAGAATTCAGAAACCTAAAATCTAAAGAGCTTATTTTCCTCATATATCACCTTAATTCTGAGAGGTTGTATTTTAAGACCATGGTAAGATAGTAACCCTGTAAATCAGGGCTCATGTCTTCTTTGCTGTTCTATACAAGACAGAGTTAATTCTGGGTTCTCAGAAAATAAATAATGATGAAACATCTCCTCTTACCTAAGTCACAAATAATTTCAAAAGACTCGGCTAAACTGAAAACTCCCTGAGAGTAGAGATTTTTGCCTTCCATTTCTTTTATATTCTGATAGCATCTCCAAATTTTGCTGATAGAGCAAGTGCTGTAGTGAAAGAAGGAATAAGAGATGAGGAAAGGAGCAGACGAAAGAAGAGAGAAGGGAAAGGAGGAGAGAGCGGAATGAGTCAACTAGATTATTTTTATTCTCCATCTGGAAGTTACCGAAAGTTTTACATATGACATTCAACTGACATTCATCTGAAATTGGTATTCCTAGATTATTTTAATGACTCGCTTAGAAAATATCCAATACAGATATTTCTGTCAATGACAGTGACTTGTCTTTTGCTGTTTTCAGACATTTTTATATAATTGTTCATAGGTACCTCTCTCAGAGTTTGCCTAGGAAATATAACAAGTCCATCAGAGCATGCAGAAAGAATACATTTTCTTTTTCCTTGAAAAATTTTTAAAATTCACACTAATAAATACTTACTTTTTGCTTCTAAATGATAAACTCTTAAATGAACATCATAATGATGAGGAGGAGGATGAATATATCACTTTGTATAGTACTTTGTTATTTATAAATCCTCCACCTGTGTTTTCTCCCTTGACCCTCATAACCACCCTGTGAAGCATGTAAAGGAATTGGTATCAATTGTGTTTCACAGAAGAAAAGAGCAAACTGACGTTCAGACATTGGTATTGCTGGGATTCATTCTCTTCTGATCAGGAGACACTTTACTTTCCCCTAATCATATAGTGCATGCTACAATGCATTGGATAACTTTATATAGAGTCCAGTCTTTTTCCTGGACTGTTCTGTCCACTATTATTTTCTTCTTTAAAAATGTAAACATACTGGCATGGGCAGAGAAATTAAATGTGGTCTTCACAGCAACAATGTTATTGATTGATTCAAAAGATAGACAATAGATGTAGTGAATAGGTATTGCTCACAACTTGACTTCGATTGTATTTAATGTTCTCTACCTGGCTAAAATTTAGGATTTGCCAGTAAGTTTTTTGTTGTTGTTGTTGTTGTTGTTTTATTAAATTAATAGACCAAGTTTTTATTTTAAAAATCTAGTAAAGAGCAGATGAGAGTGGACAGCATCTGGGGAACTAGGAAGAAAAGACTCCAACCAAGAAGTCTATGAAATTGTATAGACACTTGGAAGATAGAATGTAGTTATTTCCAAAAATATTGCAATGGGACAGAATTTGCCAGCCCAAGAAACGAGTCAGAGATTACTTACACAACAAGCTACTCCTACTTAAAAAATGCTCATGAAGTTCCTTTCCCCTTAATATTTAGCAAACTATTTTAGGATATTCAAAATCTAAAACAAGTCACATCTGAGAGAAATGGAAGCAGACGAGTGAAGAAATTTTAACATTTTTAAGTCTTCTTCCAAAACATTCTACAACAAGTAATTCGATTAAGAAGAAGGGAAATTCCCTAGGTAGACTGCAAACAGTGTAGTATAAAAATATCAAAATTAAAGAGTAATTTTTACATGTGGGTGCAAGCATAAGGCAAAACTTAATTTTTTTTTGTTTTATCACACACTTAGAAATTAGGCAGAGTATTTTGAAATCACGGCAATCATATTACAACACAGTGTTACCCAGAATTCCCTTTAAGGGTTCTCACCGTGCATTCCATTTATAACATCAGACTAACTCAGCAGTAATGTGGATGCAGGAGCACATCGTGGTGAGTTCAAAGGTGTACTTTGTTTATCACTGATCTTTCCTATTATCCCTCTGCTATTTAGCTTAATCACATCTTTTATTAGCTGATGACTTCTGTCCAAGCTACTACTCCATTAACAAAATGTTAACAACTATTTGAAAAGTTGCACTTATGCCTTAGTCTATTCTTAAATAAAATAAAAAAGTTTAGTTGAAAAGGAGGTTTTAGGCAAGCAACTAAAGCAGCTCCATTTGCAGGTTGTTATATGGACAAGAAAATATGGTCCCAGATAGTTTGGAGGCGGTTCAGAACAGGTTAACTCAAGTTGGAAAGACCTACACAGAGAGCTGAAACCGTTTGTTGTTTGTTCCTGGTTCAGAGGTGGTTTTGTTACTGTTCTAGGAAAAGAGTGGTGACCAGCTGGTCTTCATCTACTCTAAGTAAAGCACGTGCACACTCAAACCTGATTTAAACTACAGCACTAAAGATTCTGAATCTCATGGATGAGTTTTGACATTGAATTATTTAACACTTGTGTAGGTTACTACAGAGAAGATTGAGATGACTTTTTTTGGTTGCAATTAAAAATACATTTTCACCTTTTTAAAACACTTAAGTGTGGCTCTACTTAAGTGTGGAAAAAAGGGCTAGATATTTGTACAAATTCACTTTTAAATCTCTGACTCTACATCAAAAGTCAGTCTATACCTGAGTTGTCCAGTAGGATAGCAACTAACCTCAAGTGGCTATTTTAATTTTAAATTAAAAATCCAGTTCCTCAACTGTATTAGAAACTGGGCTCAGTAGCCACATATGGCTAGTGGGTACTATATGGGACAACACAGATACAGGACATCCCCTATCACTGCTGAAAGTTCTACTAGACAACACTGACTACACATACATATTCTAAACGCCCTCTCAGTGCTTTGTTAAAGATACATATTTTTAACATACCTTATTTTAAACATCCTGATGGGAACACTATTTTTAAAAAGAAAATAGTCTTTCAATAGCCATATCAAAAGTGTATTATAATCATCAAAGGAATCTGTTTCAAGTGTTTAGCTAAATTAGTAACAACAAATAATCTCCTGAAATGCCAGTTGGATGATTTGCAAGAGAAATCAGACATTCATGTACTATATTTTTACACTTGGCAGCTTTCCTTCAACTTTAAAACGTTCTGCTATACAGAATGGTGCTCTGTTAAACAAAGTTTAAGGTTAAGGAACATCTGAGGTAGAGTTTGAAAGTAATCAAACATATGTTTTCATTTACTTAACACACATTTGAAGTACTTTTAAAGTACCTCTCGATTACAAAAGTTATGAAATATTTAAGCAGCTCATAATTTAAGAGCTTTTGTAAATTAAGGAGTTAGTCTTGAAACTATCTATCTATCTATCTCCATCTATCTATCTATCTATCTATCTATCTATCTATCTATCTATCTATCTATCTATATCCAAAACAATGTATACACATTTTAAGAAAGGAAAAAAAAACTAAAATTGTAATACTCAATATATGCTGATAACAAAAGATGAATACAAGTCACATTTGACTTCTGCAATTACAAGAAGTGTTCAAAGTGGTTACCATCAGCGTAATTTTAATACAGTTTTTCCTTTCTAAAAATGTGTATACATTTTTGAGGTACCTTCTGTACATCCACACACATATAAAAAATGCACATATGTAAATTAATAATGAAATGTAAAAAGCAAAATAGAATCAGTGAAAAATTTTACATATTCCATGAAATAATAAAATAAATAAATATATTCATTTATCTCCATTATTATTTATCCATAAAGATAATGAAGCTGAGGCAAAAGAGGGAGTAATTTAATCCGGGATATTAAGAAAATAACTGATTTGATTGTGTCTCACTTGGCATCTAAACACACATTTTATACTATTTCACTTGGCTTCTGTTTCCTTGTCTTTTTAAAGAGGATTTCAAACTAAATGACTTCTAAAGTGAGCTTTAATTATGAAATTCTATCATTCCAGGTATAAATAAACCCCAAAGATTTATAAAGGTTGGTATATATTAATATATAACTTCTATTAGAATAATGGCTCAACATGCAAATAAGGTAGAAATTCACAGATTTAAAAGTTTTCAATAACAGAATGGAAATAAAAAGCAAGAAAACAGGTGGTTTGCAAATAATAGAAAAATCAGTATCAGATCTAAAAATATAATTCCTCATCTTCACTCTGGGGTACATTATCCCTTTCTACTATATATTGTGCTTTAAAAATGAATTGCATTAACTTCAAAACCTGAGTTCTCTTTGAAGATTTTCAAGCAAATCTATTATTGCACTGAAAATTTAATAAAGTAATACTGACAAGTAGAGTCACTAAAACACTGCCAGGGACTACTGAGGGCCTTTTAGAGGACATAATACTTTTATGTATTTTAAAGAAGTCAAGTAATTGCAATGTAAGTGTTGGAAGCTTGGAACACGCCACTGAACATGATAACTAAATTGTCAAAAACAGCAATTTGAAATATACACTTTGAGAAGGCTAAGACCTTGGTTTTTACTCAAAGCTAAAGTAATTCTTGTGTTAAAGATCCAAGAAATGAGTGTAAATCACTCTGTTCTTCGCATCCTATTACAATGTTACATGATCACAAAATCATGAAGAGTGACAGACAGATCAGCTGTCATTTTGAGCTGTCAACCTGCTGCCTCATCAACCTGCTGCCTCGTCAATCTGTCAGCAAAACACACCAAACATTTTTCATACTTATCCCCATCTAACAATGGGATTTCAATTCTAGTCTTTATTAATAATAACAATTACTTTAGCAATTACTTTTTAACCATGGAATTCTGTAATTCTGAGTAGTAATAAGAGCCTATGGTTTATATAAAGTGGTTCATAGCAATATATAATTTATCTAAGTTCTTTTCTAGTAAAATGAGGTAAGCCATATACTTTCAATACATTAGCTCATGAAATCTTCACTATTTCCTCCATGAGGTCTGTCTCTATTTATACGTGAGGGACCTTAAGCCAAGAAGAAATGCATAATTTTCCCAGGGACACAAAGCTAGCAAGTGCTTGCAGCCAACAGTTAAGTTCCATTACTAGGACTCAAGAACCAGTATTGTTACACGCTGTGCTACACTGCTTCTCTTTTTTGTTTTATGAACAGTGGAGTGTGGTTACCTAAGCAGAGGTAATTGACATACAGAAACTATTCTTAAAAATCAAGTAACAAAAATTTACCAACTGTACTTGATAGCTCTAATAAATCATGGCTGATAGATTGATTTCTGAAATATTAGTTCAATTTACAAACTTTAAATAAAAGGTGGAAAAAAGGATATGTGTGTGTTGTGGAGGGTCTGCTATAGGTAATGGGAGTATATCGTGAGTGGTGCAAAAATAGTATCTGTAGATATCTCTTTATATGCATGCTTAGCATACTGCCATATAGAAGCTACTGATTTGGTATCTATAGTTATAATTTTACACATTGAAATTCAAAAATATTTGTGGAATAATATTCAAATTACATGCTTACATATTTAAGGTTTCTGGTTTAATTATACTGTTTTCTATATAAAAGAAGTCATACATAGAATAAAATCACTTAGATGTATGAAACCAACGAAAACAATCTGTTTAATTTTTTTATGTTCCCAGTTCAATTAACTCCCCTATCAGAACATACTGAATCATGGGCACTCATTTATTGACATATAAGCTTTCTGCTGTATATTAGAAAAACTAAGACTCTGGTACTCCATAATAACAGTTTCTATTTAATTTTCAGTGCACTGCCAAATTTTAAGTTATCTACAATGGCTGGGTTTTGAATTAAAGTACCTTAATTTCTATCAGGATTATTTTATGGTATTTCAATCTGTGCATAAAGCAACAAAGACAATTGCCATTTTTTCCCATGAGGTTTCTAGAAACTCATAATTTTCAAAAGAAGTATTTTAACAAAAATAATTGGAGAGAAACAGACTGATTTTAATTTTAGAGATTATTTATTTTCAAGATATACTTTAAGTGCTCTTGACATTTGATCTGTCATACTGTTAGACCAGAAACCACACCAATGCTTTTAATTATCTAACTACTGCCAATATATATCTCCTTTACCATTAAAGTCAAGTCCAGGGCAACCAAGATCAATTTCTGTACCCACACTAAAGTTTATTCTATGCAATCACTTGCTGGACAGTACTTCTTATTTACTTAACAAGCATAAATTGAATGCCCATTGAGTGCCTCACATTATTCTAAATAATGAGGTTACAACATCCAATACAAGATAAATGCAAGCTGACATGAAGGAACTGACACTCCTCCTTCTGCTGCCCTGTCCATGCTGGTTGAGGATTTACCACACATCTGGTATCCTGTGCCTATGCCCTGTACTGTCCTGTGTCCTCACAGACTGGTCCCTGTGTGTGAGCATCAGCTCACTTTCTCTCCCTCCACTACCATCATCCAAACTCATGTCTTTACTAATAACCCACAATTATATCATGGCAATGGCCATGTGTTTTCCTCTCTCTCTACCCAATCTTTCTCTAAAGCACCTATTAATAACATCACCAACCCCCTGCCCAGACACAAAAACAGACTCCCTAGTCATGGTATAATAAGGTTAAAATTTCTTCATGTATGATTGGTGTTTAAAATCTGATCCCCAGTCTTGCTTCCTACCATTGGTTTCACATGCACTGCAGTCTAATAAAACAAGTCTATGTGCAGTTACCTGCTCACTACTTGGTAATGTTCATGACATGTCTCTTGGCAATGCCATTTTTCTTGGCACTCTTACTGCCTGAAATATCCCTACCATGTCTGCACTAGGAAATTTTGGAAGGTGCAGTTCAGAAGTCACCTATTTCATGAAGCCCTCATTGAGCCACCAGTTAGAAGTGCTCTCTCCATCTTCTGAATACTGATGGCTCCTCGTACCTGTCATTTGATGCTCACCTGTATTGAGTTATCTATGCATATTTCTCCTCCTAGACTGTTATATCGCTGAGAGCACAAGCAATTTCCTTAACCATATGTAGATAGGTGTATATAGCACAGTTTTCTGCACATAAAGTATCTGTTAAATATTGTCTGAATAAGTAAAACTATGACTAAAAAAATCTTCAGGCCATGAGTTTCTAGAATTCTCAAAAACATGGGTGTAACATTATCATATTTGCTATTGTAAAAATATCATATGAAGAATGGTTTAGAAGAAAGCAAAACTGGAGCTGAGGAATTTGTAATGAGACTGCATTCACACACTCTAGTTAAAGTTAGAAGTTTTTTATTGCTGTGGTTGTAGATGTTGGTATTTTTCAAAATATATACATATTTTCTTTTTAACTTGAAAGTTAGAGGTCAGGGAGAAAGCAAAGAATTTGGGGAAATCTCACTTGTTTTCTAATGTGCGTAAAGTACACTCCACCTGAAAATACTTTTTGATATGCAATTCCTAAATTACAATCAGAAACTTTGAGAGGAGAAGCAGTTATGTACAAAAAATAGCTTAAGAGATATGCTATCAATTCACCTCTCTCTCAGCACTCAAAATTCAATCGTTCAATCACATTAAGCTACAGACCTGAGCCACATTAGCTGAGTATGTCATAGAAATGCTTTCACTGTATTGAGACTTAATCTTATTAACTTTGTCAAAGTTTGCTTTAAAAAAAATCCATAGTTGAAGCATCATCTGCATTTTATAAAGAAATTGTTCATTAAATTATTTTATATTCCTCATTTGATTCCAACATTAGAGTCTTCTTTGAAAGTTTGCTTTCCTTTCTGAAAACTAGAGCTAGGTAACTTCTCTTACTTTTCTTTTGGGGCTAAAAGAAAGCTCAATGAAATTTTTGATACAGAATGAGAGCAATTATGTTGCGCTTGCTTCTCCTCCTTTACCTTATTCCTGTTTTTTTCCTTTTTATTATTATTAGTTTCAGGTATACAAAATAATGTAATAGTTAGACAATTATACCCCTCACAAAGTGATAATCCCCCTCCTCCAACCTACTACCCCTCTGACATCATATATAGTTGTACAGTTCCACTGACTCTATTCCTTATGCTGTACTCCACAACACCCATGACGATATATTTATACATATATGTAATGATATATATATATATATATATATATATATATATATATATATATATGTGTGTGTATATATATACACAACTATATATATATATATATATATATACGTAACTATATATATATATATACATATATATATATGTATATATATATATATAACTATAGTTGACATTCAGTATTATTCAGCTTCAACTTCATGTGTACACTGCAGTGGTCAGGCACCTACACTGTCCATGAAGTGACTCCCTAATAAGACAAGTATCCATCGGATACTCTACAAAATCTTTACAACTTTATTGATTATATTCCCCAAACTGTCTTCCGTATCCTCATGGCAATCTTGTGGTTATCGACTGTGTTTTCTAATCCCCTCACCTTCTCTCTCATCCCCACTCCTCAAATCTAACAACCCTCAGTCTTTCTTCTATGTCTCTGAGACTGTTTCTGATTCGTTTGTTCATTTATTCTATTATTTAGATTCCACATATAAGTGAGATCATATGGTATTTGTCTTTCTCCATCTGACTTATTTCACTTATCATAATGTTCTCTAGGTCCATCCATATTGTTCCTCATTCCTATTTTTTTAATCTTATTAGCGATATTCTTCACTGTGAATAGCTTCAAAAAATTTTCGTGCCTTACTTTTAAGAGCATATTCTCTGAAGAATAAATAGAGGACTTATTCATTTAACAAGCATTTCTTATCTGTTTATATTCTAGGGATACAATAGTGAGCACTAACAGACAACATTCTCTCCCCTCATGATGCTTATAATTCTAGCTGTAAGCAACAGCTCCTAAACACGATAAAAGCAAAACATACAGACTATTGAATGGCTGGCTGTGTTATGGACAAAACTAATAAAGCAGAAACGAAAGAGGAGAATGGTTGCAATTTTAGATAGGAAGAGATGACGTTTGATGAGAGATCCAAAGAGGTAAGTTACACAGATATCTGAGAAGAGATCCCCAAGACAAGGGGTCAAGTTATCAAGTGCCAAAGCCTCAAGGATTTGGGTGCTCAAGGGCCAGCAGCAAACCAGGTGGTTGGATTGGAGTGCAGTGAGGGAGAAAGAAAGATAGTGAACTGGTGTGGGCTGTGCAGGTTATTGTGAGGACTTCAGATTTGAATCCTTAAAAAATTAAGAGATATGTTTACTCATTCCAACTGATAGTGATTGATGGGTTTTAAATGATGCTTATTTGGAAGTAATGTATTTCTCAACAAGTATAAGCAAAAATTGGTACTTTAGATAAACGTGTGTGTCTAGTATTATGGCATCTTTTTACTTGACTAATTGATTTATTCAATAAAACTATATTAAGCACCTCGTAGGCTCCAAGAGTGGAAATATAAAACAAAAAAAATGTAACAAAGAAACAATATGATCCATAACTGCAAGTAAATGTCTCTCAAGCAATAGAGAAAAATAATTTTTTTTAAAAGATCTCTTCTTTATCTTGAGACAAAGAAAACCATGGTAAGATGTTTGTGGAGAGGGGGTGATAATCATATTTGAATTTCAGATCGAACAATGTGTAAAAGAGACTTGAATGAGGCATAACTAGATACAGAAAGATAAATTAAAAAGCTGTGAAAAATGAATAAAACCTGAATTAAGATACTAACAGAGGATGGGGAGCTAAGTATAAAGTTACAGGCTATTTTTAGAATGAAGAATTGACAGGACTTTATGACTAAATAGATGTGGGTGGTGTGAGAGGGGGATGAATCGAGAACAACACCCAGCTTTCTAACTTGAACAACTACATGGTGGTAGTTATAGTTAGAGAGTTCAGTTTAGGACAACTTGAGATACACTGGTAAGCCATGATTAGCTGGCCGTTGATGTCATGGAAATAACTGAGAAAATCTAGAGACAGTGCTCAATTAAAAGAATGTCAAAGACAGGAACCCAGGAATGCCAATATTTAAATAGTGTGCAGAGAAAGAGTTGCTCATAAAAGGGGATTGAAATGAATAAACATAGAAGAAGGTTTTCACAGAAGCCATAAAAGAAAGGTGTTATGTCTACACACAGTGGCAAAGTCAACATGATTATTCATTTAGCTTTAGTAGCATTGTTTATATTAATTTAAACATTTTAGATCAAGGGTACCCAATTATTCAATTTATAAAGATTATCAGATTAAAATAGGTAGGTCCTTCTTTGTTTAAAATATGTTGTACATGTATTTTACCATTGTTGATTAGCCATCCAAAAAAACAAAAACAACAAACATACTCCTAAAATTAAAATACATTGTAAAGTTATTTCTTTCAGTCCTCCAAATGTAGTCACTTCAATGAGCTCCTTAATATTTTCATTTATTAAAAGAAGTTACTACATATCAATTAATATCATTTCCTATAGAGAGAAGTAGCAATGTTACAAAGAGAAGAAAACGTGTTACAAAAAGACGAAAACATGTGCTCAGGAATCAGAAAATCCCAGGCTACTGTATGAGCTCTGAAAATCACAACTAATCTATAAAAATGAGGTTAATATACAATTTGATATCATCGGGATGTAAATGGATTATAAAACTAATGGAAGCCCAATGTTTTGAAGAACTTTAAATCTGTATAAATAGCAAGTAGTATGTGTTTCTTATAAGACCTTTCACCCAGGCATTTGTCAACCTAGAAGTGCTTACAAAATTTCCCTGTAACTTCGTAAGGTAAAGAAAATTTTCAATGTTTTTCCAAAACCATTACCAGGTTATTGGCAGAACCACGATTTCTATTGCTAGGAGGTATTTAAAATTTTTATCTCTTTATATTTTCTGATAGTTAAAAACTTTAAAAGTATATGCACAAAATGAAAACATCAATATATGTCTTCATATAATACCGTGCTTCCCCAAAAATAAGACCTAGCCAGACAATCATCTCTAATGCATCTTTTGGAAGAAAAACTCATGTAAGACCTGGTATTTATTATATTATATTATGTTATATTATATTATGTTGTTATGTTATGTTATGTTATATATTATATATACATATATATTATATTATATTGTATTATATTATATAAGACCGGGTCTTATTTTCCTATAAGACCCGGTCTTATATTAATTTTTGCTCCAAAAGATGCTTTAGAGATGATTGTCCAGCTAGGTCTTATTTTCAGGGAAACACGGTATGCTATACTAATACATATAAATTTAGTAAAAAGGAACAAATTACCTATAAAAGTCCAGATAACAGCATGACTCCAAAATAAATTTTGAGAGGAGTCATAACAGATACTAATTTTTCAGAATAGTAAAGAATTGGAAACTGAAGTATAGAAAATTCTGGATACTAAAGATTTAAGAGGCTGCTGTATCAGCAGATGAATTCTCCTTTATTTTTACAGCATTTCTACCTGTCCATTGCTTTACACTAACATGCGAATAAATGCTTCACAGTGAGGTTATTATGAAACTATAAACCAAACTATTACCATACTTAACATTATAACCAACACTACAACTTTGCAAATTATAACTAGGGGAAAATTACAGGTTATACCAAGTATAGCAGATGTATAGAAGAGTGTAACAGCTGTTAGAAGGCCTGAATAGTATACCTTATAAAACTGTATTTTCAGTTACCATAAATGCTGAGATAGGTTATTCATTCTAAGTAGTTTTTCTGGAGACAAACATTTCCATGTGCATCAGACAAAGCCTAGTATCAGAAAAGCCTGCTCTTACAAGTGTATTTGAATATTCAGAACTGCAAGTAAAGTGTATGGTTCCACTTCACTAATCTGAGAATGTAATAACTGAATAATATGTCCCTATTTAACTAAGGGTGATGCATAAGACTTACTAGGAGACATTTTGATACATAATATTTGTTGTGTTTTTTTAAAAAAATTAGATAATTCACTACCATGAGAGACATAACATCTAGAAATTAGAAATAAAAAATTAATAAAGGGACCAGAAAATCAAAAACCATGCCAGAACACTGGTAGCCATGTAAACAGTTAAATAAGTCATGCCAAAGAATTCATCCCCAAAATGCACCTACAAAATCTAAAGGCATCTTGCTTGCCATTAAAAATCTGATTAGGGAGTACCGTGAAAATGACGAGACAGCATGCTATTTCTTCTCCTATGACATTCACTCTCTTTCACCCTCTCTCCAGTGGTTTACAGATCTTATGAAAAGATGAGATGAATTTTTTTTTTCCTAGATGGATGTTAAAATGTATGTCTGAAATTTTTAACAATATACAATTGTGATATTAAGATATTGATAGTGATAGAAATTAAGACCATTGAGACTCTTCAGTAGATGCAGTGATAGAAAGGGTGAATCAATTTGGTTAACCAACATGGTAAGAAAAATGAATCCTGGAGCATCAATGTTACAGTAAAATCCATGCCCTGTTATATTTTTTAAAAATATACCATGTAATGTTAAATCATAAGCGCACGTCAGTTCAGCCAAGCAAACATTCATTGAACAACTATGTCATACACTAAAGAGATAAAGATGAGAAGACCTACACTGAGCCCTCCAGAAGTTTCTGAAGAGCCACTAGTGATGGGACCATATAAACATGTTATATACTTTTTTAGATTCAGAAATATTGCACAGGACAAAAGCTGATCTTTTTATAAACACAATGAAGACACTTAGACTTTTACTGATGCTAAGAATAAGTGTTATTTGAGCCATAGAGGCACTCAAGGTGAGTGTCTTTAGTTGGATGAGCAGGAATAAATAGAAAATGACAGTACACAATTACACAGTCTGAGTGAAAGCTAGGAAGTATAGCCAAAAACGGTTCCTGAGCACATTCTGCCAGAGCGAAAATACAGTATAGAAGTGAACCAAATTTGTTTTAAAAGACTTACTGAGATATGATGAGCTAATATTTGAATGGGAAACTGTAGTGGCTTCATGGAGGGTTCAAACTCCCCAACCTGCCCAAGGGGCCTGTATAACCTGTGTTACCTGTGTTGTTACTGTAAATAAGAGAAACGCCTTGGTGAATGCCAAAAGTTATCTAAACATTCAACAGTATTTATTGCATACCCATTTTGCATACATCACCAGAAAGGGTACTGGAAAATTAATCACCATCAATTTTTATATGTTTAAAGATTTATATGCTTAAAGCTCTCCATTCATAAAATAATTTCCAGACACAGTTTGAAAAACAAGTAAAGAAATTTAAAGGCTCATAAAAGCTATAGAAATTAAATCCCAGCTGGATTGCCATTTTCAGACTAGTGCTTTTTGGTTATCTTATACCTCTAAGCTACTAAAACTTACATATGTCTATGAATTCTCTCAACAATTATTTCATTCAACTCAATAAAATTGAGTGTATTACATGTGACACCCTGGTGACTCACAAATGAATAATATCCTATCCTCCAGAAGCTTACAATCTAGTAAAAAGAGGAAGACAATCCAATAATCACAATAAAGTGCTACAGTTGATATAATGTCTTATGTGCAGGGTACACAGGAGATAAGGTTATAATGATTAATTCTCTCGAGTGGGATCAGTATCAGCTTCACAAAGGAGATAATGTTTGTGCTGGGGAATCAAAGCGCTTATGAGAGTAAAAGAGCAACATATATTAGGGAAACACAGTAGTTTGATAAGACTTAAGCTCACCTTAAGGTGTATGTTAAAGAACAAGAGACATGGTAAGAGATGGGGCTGAGAGGTAGGAAAAGGCCTATGTGCTAAGGATTTAGATTTTTCACACAGAGGAATCTATGAAAGGGGAGAAAAAACAGATTTTTGAACAGAAACTCTATGATGCATTTTAGATATGCATTAAAAAGAACAAACTTGGATGTTGGGAGGCCAGTTAGAGAACTACTGTAAGTGTAGAGGAGAAGCGAGGAGGGCCTGAACCACGCTGGGCAGCCCTGTGATGAAGACTGAGAGAAGAATGATGTTGAGAGGAAAAATAGACAAAACAGCCTATCAGTTAGATGTGAGACATGAACAAAAGAAGGAATCGGACACCGAAGTTTATGGCTTGGGTAAGCAGTTGGATGGTGATGTTGTAGTGAAATAAAGGGAACATCAGATGATTTAAGTTACAAACATGTTCAGTTTGCCATGTCCTCCTCCAGGCATGTGGATTTTTAAGTATGGAGCTCGGGAGAGAGAATTGGAGTTATCATTAGATGAGACATAAAGCGTGGAAGTGGATCAAATAGTCTGAACGAGAACACATAACATGAAGAGAGCAAGGCCCTGAGGAATACCCAGTACTGCCCGAAGCTGAGAGGAGAAAAGAAGTCATGGAGGAGACTAAAAAGAAAGACCAAGGAGGCTGGGGAGAGGTAAGAATCAGGAAACTATCAGAGGAGAGAAGTCGTTGGCCAATTCAGTTGCCATAGGGAGGAAAGGAAGAATGAGGACTGAAGGAGTTTGTTGGGTGAAGAAACCAAGATGAGCAATGTCTGTTGTCAGTGGTCAGAGAGGAAGAAGAGTTAAGGCCTTAATTCCAGTGGGAATGTGAGGAACAGGAGACAGGCAAAGGAGAATGGGCTGGAGAGTCTGACCATGTTTCCTGGTACAAATCTGAACACAGTCAAAGGCTCGAAAAAGGGAGCTCAATAAACTGAAAACTGAGAATCCAGAGCCCAGTCCCAGAGGAGTCAGCAGTTGGTGGAAGAGCACAGCAGTAAAGGTTAAACAGTAGTTAATCAATGTAAACAGAAGGAGGGAAATCAGGAAATACATACACAGAGTGCCCAAAAAATGTATACACAGTTTAAGAAAGGAAAAATCTATATTAAAATTACGCTGATGGCAACCACTTTGAGCACCTCTTGTAATTGCAGAAGTCAAACGTGACTTGTATTCATCTTTTGTTATCGGTATATATAGAGTATTACAATTTTAATAGTTTTTTTTCCTTTCTTAAAATGTGTATACATTGTTTTGGCACCCTCTCTATATAAATTACCTGTAGGTGTGAGGGCTAGCAGTTGAGGGATTTTATACTTCAAGGATCGATATATTTTCTGTGAAATAAGATCCAGGTGCACTGCCAACTTGCTCCCTCTATTTCATATATCTGAAGTGTGACAAGGACACTAGATATGGCAACATCCCACAGGTTTTGAATAGTATAAAAATAACCCAAGGATACTACATCACCCTCATAGTCTCTGATCACTAGAAATGTATTCCCTTATGCTCTGCAGCAAAATAATTACACAACCATAGTGACAATGGTCATCTGCACAATTAGCCATGACATGCCATTGAAGGCTTTCTTGTGTCCCACACAGAGAAATGGTCTAAAAAAATTTGTTTTCCCAAGGAGTAGGTTTGCCTCCTAAACTGAATGTCACTTATCTCTTTTCTTCCCGTTTCTTGTAGCATAAGGTTTATTTCAATGACTTTACTTCTTAACCTAAAGCTGTAACACCTTTGGATCTCCTCTCTTTCGTCAGACTTATTGATATGCCGTTGACTCAGTCTGCCAGATCATTAGCAATGATTTTTTTAAGAACAGTTAACACAAATTCTTGCAGTGATGCCTACTCTTCACTGTTTCACTCCTCCAGAAGAAAATCATCCATCTTTGTAAACCTTTTCATCGATCATTGGTATTTGTGCTTTGTTCTTTCTGACAGTTTTCAGTCGATGTGCTGAGTTTTATACACACCAACTCAATAGTACAAGTTAATTGTGATATATTGGAGACTACTTTCTCTGTTTACTTCCATGATGCCAAACATTTTGTCTTGTAGGCATTTTAACAACTGGAGAATTTTAATGTAAAAATATTCTAAAGAAATGATGTTTCTTTTGGTTAAAAGTTGAGGAGCATTGGAACCCCAGGTGGTCTCTGATTTTTTTCAAAGCAATTCAAAGATAAGAAACAGAATACTAGTTTTGGACCTCTCTGACCTGTGGTATTTCATCTGACTTTTTATGCAGAGAAAAGTTCTCTGGCTCACAAGTTTATCCATGGTACTTCCAAGCACTAACCAGGCTGCAGCATATTTAGTAGGCAAAGTTCATTTGCAAGGAGACCAGAAATATATTTGATTCCAACTAACCCACACAGTTTTGCTACTTTATTTTACAAACTGATGGATGAGGAAAGGGTTGCATTATTTCAAAATTATTTAAATGTTTCTTAAAGAGTTTTAAAATTATTTAGCATTGTGATAATGGGAATACAAAGTAGCATTGGCTTGTCAGAAATTAATAAAAACCTGCTTTTAAGAATAAGACAATAGAATCAAAATGGATTGTCTAAAAGTAAAATGCAATGTTAGAAAGACAATGCTGGCTGCTCTCTGGGAAGTTGCCCAGATTTGCCATTGAGCTAATCTCTATGAGTGTTCATTGTAAGAAGTGACAGCTGTCTCTCCGGCCCAGTGTCAGGCTTTGTTTTATTCTTCGTTGACACAGTTTATATTACATTAAGTTTATAAAATGAATACGAAAGCTATAACTTCTGTTTTTAATGACTTGCACACAATTTTCAAAGGAGTCATAGGGATGATGTAAGGGTAGAGTACCATCACAGACGTTTTGCTCAGTAAAAACATTGACTCAGCATAGTACAGTGGAAAGATCATGATCTTTGGAGCCAAGGTAGAGTTGGATCTAAATCTCAGCAACCTCAACTCTGCCACTTTCTAGCTTTATGACCTCAGCTAAGTTTTTTACCTTGTTAGAGCCTCTATTTCCTCATTGGCAAAATGAAGATATTTCGCTTACCTCACCAGGCAGCTATGAAAATTAAATAAGAACTGAAATCTAGAGCACCTTGTTCAAAGTCTAACAATATGAAGTAGATGCTCAATAAATGTTAATTTGTTCTCCCCATATTCCCAATAGCATAGCTCTCATCCTATAGATGCCAAATATCAAATAATTGAATATATACATAAAAAATTTACATACATACATACATGCATACAGAAACACTACCAGATATATGATGCTAACTAGTTAACTCTTAGATGTAGTAAGTATTGAAACATATGAAAAAAAAAAAAAAATGCTATTCCCTTCCTGAACTGTGGTCTTCTTTGTTTTATAAATCATTCTACCAAGACTTATTGAACTGTAAAATAGCTAATAGACTGTATTTTTTAATTTTATTTATTTATTTTCAATTATAGTTGACAGTCATTATTTTATATTAGTTTCAAGTGTACAGCATAATGGTTAAACATTTGTATATTTATAAAGTGATACCCTCTGATTAGTCTACTACACACCTGGTACCATACATACATAATTATTACCATATTACTGACTATATTCCCTATGCTGAACTTTACACTCCATGACTATTTCTTAACTAACAATGTGTAGTTCTTAATTCCCTCACCTTTTTGACCCAGCCCCTCAACCCGCTCCCATCCGGCAGCCATCAGTTTGTCTCTGTGTCTGTGAGTTTGTTTCTGTTTAGTTTGTTCATTTATTTTGTTTTTCAGACTCCACATGTAAGTTCATAGTATTTTCTTATAATCCTTTATATTTCTGTGTTGTCAATTGTCACGTCTCCTCTTTCCTTTCTGGTTTTATTTATTTGGGTCCTCTCTCCTTTTTTCTTATGAGTCTGGTTAAAGGTTTATCAATTTTGTTTATCTTTTCAAAGAACCAGCTCTTGGTTTTATTGATCTTTTGTGTTGTTTCTTTAGACCCTATTTCACTTATTTCCTCTCTGACCTTTATTATTTCCTTCCTTCTACTCACTTTAGGCTTTGTTTGCTATTCTTTTTCTAGTTCCTTTAGCTGTTAGATTATTTATTTGAGATTTTTCTTGTTTCTTGAGGTACTGTATTGCTATAAATTTCCCTCTTAGGATTGCTTTCGCTATGTCCCATAGATTTTGGGTCGTTGTGTTTACATTTTCATCTCTCTTAAGATATCTTTTGATTTACTAGCATGTTAGTTAGCCTACATGTGTTTGTGTGTTTTTTGGGTTTTTTCTTGTAATTGATTTCTAGCTTCATACCGTTGTGGTCAGAGATGATTCTTGAAATGATTTCAATCTTCTTAAATTTCTTGAGATTTGTTTTGTGGCCTAACCTGTGATCTACTTTGGAAAATGTTCCATCTGCCCTTGAAAAGAATGTATATTCTGCTGCTTTAGGTGAAATACTCTAAAAATATCAATTAAGTCCATCTAGTCTAATGTGTCATTTAAGGCCACTGTTTCCTTGCTGATTTTCTGTCTGGAAGATCTATCCATTGATGTCAATGGGGTGTTAAAGTGCACTACTATGACTGTATTACTTCCAGTCTCTCCCTTTATGTCAGTTAATATTTGCTTTATGTATTTAGGTGCTCTTATGATGGGTGCATAACTGTTTACAAGAGTTATGTCTTCTTGTTGGATTGATCCCTTTATCATTATGAAATGTCTTTTTTTTTTTTTTTTGTCTCTTTATTGCCTTTGTTTTAAAGTCGATTTTGTTTGCATAAGTATTGCTCTATCCCAGCTTTTTTTTTTTTTTACATTTCCATTTGCATGAAATATCTTTTTGCATCCCTTACTTTCAGTCTCTGTGTTTCCTTCTAGCTGAAGCGGATCTCTTGTAGACAGCACGTGTATAGGTCTTGTTTTCTTATCCATTTACCATATACTCTATACAGTTCTCATCTCAGGACCTTGTTGCTACCATGTCTAATATGATAGGTTTCAAGTTTCAGTACACAAGGATAGATGTGAGAAAATAGCTTTTTGATCACTCGATTGTCTCTTCCAGAGTAACTGGACCAGGGATTCCCAACACATAGGATTTCTAAATTCTAGCCTAGTGAACTCCAGGCTAACATATCCTGCTACAATCTCCTTGTAGAGGCACAAGGAAAAAGAAGAGAGGAGCATTACGTCTTTTACTCCATTGGTAAATACCTTTTGCTATCAGCATCTATTATTGGCTTTTTATACACATATAACCCCCACCACCCTAGTAAGAATTCTGAAAAACATGTAAATACTTTCAGCTGAAAGGATGGGAAGCTTTGTACTAGAGATACTATAAATTAGGATTGGAGAAGTTAAGTGCACTGGCTGAGCATTTTTGTCTCCATTATCCTTCACTCTAAACTCCACGTCTTAATAAGCAGAAGCAGGGACTCAGATCCTGACAGGGTTTCTGGACCCTGATTCATGACCAGTGAGCCAATGTATGTAACCAAGAGACATTCCAAAGGAGGGGCTTAAGGGAAAATCCAGAGTCAAGAATCAACCAGAAGCCCAACAAAAGCATCAATCTAATGGGTCACAGAAAACAATGGAAATGGAATCCAGATATACTGGAGAGAGAAGTGGGTCTGGAACAGGAAAAAGTCAAACTTGCTAGTTTGGTCACATGTTAGAATAAGGAGGGCATTGTGGTTAAGAGCACAAGATTCAGAGTCACAGGGTCCAAAACCCTCACCTGCCATATTCTAGCTAGTTATTTAATCTTAATGAGTTTCAGTTTCCTAAAATGTAAAATTAGTATAATAATTGTTCCTACCTTGTGATGGTCTATATGAGAATTAAATATATTTACAATGTTTAGCATAATGTCTGGCCCTGACTAAGTGCTCAGTAAATGTTAGCTAATATTATAAGTTTCACTAGAGCTCTTAGTAGGACTTCTTGGGGGAATAAATAGGAATAAATTGCCCAAAGACAATTTGGGCTCTAACTTTGTTTAACATCAGTGACTTGAAGAAGAAGAAAAAAGAAGTCAGAGGTGCATAAGGAAGAAATAATTACAAATTGGGATGGAGGATCCAGAAGGGAGAAAAGGGACAGTCTCTTGTCTGTAAACATTGCCCCAAGGCACCATGTATTCAGGGTCCGGAAATCTTTCCTGGATCTGATTCACTGCTTCTGCTTATCCAAAAATGGAATTTAGACAGAGTATAATGGAACAAAATGCTCAGACAGTATACTTATTTCCTCCTGTCCCAATTTATACTGTTTCTAGTACAATACCTCCATTCCTTTCTGCTGAAACTATTTTTAAATTTTTCTGAACTCTTATTAGAGTGGTGGAGGCTGTAGATGTGTAAAATGTCAATACAGAATGCTTTTGGTGAAAGATATTAACCAGTAGAGTGGATGACAGATATGCTCCTCTCATTTCTAGGAATGCCCTTGTGCCTCTAGGAGGAGACTGTGGCAGAATCTCTTAGCTTGGAGTTAACCCAGGAGGAAAGACACAAAGCAAGAGGGGAAAAATGAAAAAAGAGTGCTATGTAGAAAAGAAAAACATGAAGGAATGGAATTGACATAAAAATGTTTCAATATATTTATGGACAAAAGTGTTACTGTAATATATTTAAACCTGCTTAAACACAAGGAGGAAAGAGGAGGGCAAAATAACCAGAAAGATGTTTGCTTCTCATCTGGCAAATTGACTGTTGAAATCTAGTTTTTGAGCCTTCCCGTTCTTCATTCCAGCCTCCAAAATAGATAATAAAAGGTACCAAAGATTCAAGTTGCCCTAAGAGTTCCCATATTCTAAAAATAAATACCAGTATACATTCCAATGCTAAAATAATTAACCTAAAAACTATTCCATTCAATTAATTGTTGTTTTACTAGCTTTCAAAGGTGGCTTTCTCCACGTCTTCTCCTCCATGGTAACATATCCTCCTAAAAATAAAAACCATTCAATGTCATCCTAAAACAAACAAATAAACAAACAAACAAAAATCTCTGGGTATTAAAAGAGGATCTTGAATTATTGGATGAGCTATCTGAAGCAGTGAAGTGATGTTGAGCTGGGGGAATATTAGATTGTCAGGAAAAGTGAGGAATATATTCTTTCTAGGAATGAAAGATATGGTAATTTGTTAGCTGAAGCAACCATCCCTCTAATCAGGTTGACTTGATCTAGAACAAAAAATAAAATAATTCTTTTTTTATTAAGTAACATGTTCCCTTCATTATCTTCTTCCTTTTCCTAACTTTATCCCTTGCCATGTCAATGGGAAACAAACACCAGAAATAATTACAGGATTAACCAGGAAGATATTACCCAAGGAAAATCATTCATATAAACAAGAAAGAAAATTCTGCCCAAATTCTAGCAAATCAAGGAATATTCTCAAATCATTAAAAACCAATTTATATAACTTTACATGACTTTAGTAATTAATTCTTAATATTCTTGAGGAAACAAAGCCAGCATGTACGTAGACTTCCTGCAAGGTAATCAACACCGAGGAAATCACTCATTCTACTTGTGCTTAACATAAGTATTTGAAAATGATGGTTTTTAGACCAGTGAGAGGCACAAACGCAGTAATACATGCAAACTAGGAATCCAGAAAATATTACACAGCTGCCCAATATACCACAAGTATATCAAGGGGAAGAAATTAAAATATACTGAGGACTAATCATACACATGATTAAAACACTCAAAGAATGAAAACCATGTATTCCTATTCTCATTCCTAAGAACTGTGGCAACGCATAACATTAATAATACCATACCATCCCTATTGTTTCTAGCTCATCTTCTCCTCCTTTTAAAAACATTTTATCATCCTAAAGTTCCACTTATATGACTAGGTATAATATATTTAGTTATTCTTTAATGCTATTACCTTGTAATTGGGTTAAGTGTGTCAAAAAGTTTGTGAACATAAGTGAATTTTTCTTGCATCCTTCATATTTTAAAAACACCAATCAGGAAAATTGATATAAGTTGTGGTCTATTGAGCAAAATCAGTAATCATTCCATGTAGGAAAGGAAAATGTTTCTCTACCAAATGAAGTAGTAACATTTAGAGAAGAAGAGATAAAAAAAAAGGATGAAAGTAGAAGCAATAAGCAGGTGAAATTTATTTCCACATTGATCTGGTTGACTGTGCCCAATGAGGTAGCAGGGATATTATTGCTCAAAACATCAACTAATGATGTGGGCTCAATGAACTCCAATGACAAGGAAAAAGTGTTAAATCTGAAATCCTATTATCCAAAAAAAACAAAAACAACAAACAAAAAAAGTTATTTATAAGCTACATGCAAAGCATAAATTGAATCTACAAGCCACATACAACTATCAAGTATTACTGCCCAGAAATAATATAATATGTGTGTGTGTGTGTGTGTGTGTGTGTGTGTGTGTGTGTGTGTGTATCTCCTTGGCACAGGACATGCACTTGTTTCCTATCATAGAAATTTACTCAGTTGATTGATAATCAATTCCTCCAAGGTTTAAATGACAAAATTCCAAGTATTTATTTCAGCAGGATGCTTTGCATGTTATTTGAAGGAAAAAGGAAATAAACCTAAAGCAACTGTCAAACCAAAAAACATGAATTTTCAATGTTGGGATTTCAGGAAGGAAATAGTCCCTGACAAGCTCAGATTACCCCACATAGAAAACTGCCTATTCAACCCGAATCTATGAGTATATACAAAGTCTATGCTGCAAAAATTCTATGTAGTAGTCCTTACAGTACAAAGATCAAAGGTTAAATGTCAATGTGTGCATGTTATTACATACACACATATACATTTGGCACTAGTACATGTATTCCAATTGGTCCTTGGATATGGTGAATTTCATATTTAGAAATCCCAAAATGTGTTTAGAATTGAGAATGTATTATTTCTTACCCTTAAATTCACTTAATGTGACTCTCCATTTATAAATTACTAAGACTCTGATCTCATCAACTCATTGATTGTGATAGGCATACACACATTTCACATAATTTTAAAGATTATAAAATTAATATACATTTCCTCCTCTGATTTCCATTGCCTGGATTCCTTACACTAAGCTATGATGTTCTGTTGCACATATTGCATGCAGAATGCATGCAGAACATGCCACAAAGAATCTGCATTGCAGATAAGAGGGAAGCATTATCCTTAATTTGCATATCACACCACACACAATAACGGATTTGTCAAATATCAAACAATTTACATATTGTGGTCCTCCTTCCCTCCCTTTCTTGCACATTAGGTTAACGTTTTTGTTTGGGGTTTTTTTGCAACTGAATTTTATGGAGAGGAAAATATGTCTTTAGCTAAACTGATGTAATTTGAAATTATGAGTATTAGATTTCTCCACATGACTTAAGAATATTGGAAAAGAAAAAAAAGTGCACCTTCAGGTTAGATTACAGAATGCATAGGGAGTTTTAAAGGCAAGCTCTGACTCAGAATTAAATTTAGCTTGCCAGTTCCTATGGCGAAACGTAAGACCACCTTCCCTCAGCAGCTCAAGTGGGGAGACATTGTTCTGTTCTCTCCAGGCTCTTTTGTACGCCGAGGCTGACGTGATTCCCCAGACGTGTGTCCTGCACAGAATTTAAACTACTTTTGTGAGTAACAGCAAAAGGAATTTATTGACTTCCTCTCAGACTAAAACAGAAGTGATCGCTTGCATCAAATTACCCACTTGGATTTTTAGCTTATTAAAAATGGGGTGGGTTATGATTGATGTTGATTTTTATTCAATGGTCTCATCTCTTCTGATATTGTAAGATTTTAAAATGTTTATGCAAAGCTTTACTTGGACTACTTACACATTTGTGACTATTCTTTATTTGCCAAGGTGACAGTGCAAATCAAATTATTTGCAGAGGTAGGGGAATCTTTTCCACAAATCAGCCCCACAACAACAACAAACATTTATTTATTTCAGCTCTTGGAACAGCTACAAGCATATACAAGACACAGTTTCTGTTTCAAGAACCTTATAACACAGAAAGATAAAATACTTACAGGCACAAATAAACAATAAAGAGAGACAGTGACACAAGTGATGCCACAAAGCTAAAATCCTAGTGTAGAATCCGCCCTCATAGAAAAGAGATCTCATTACCTGGGTGACTTACTATTTTTCTATCTTTCAGTCTCTATCTGAAAAATACATAAATTGGACTAGATTATCTCTAAATTCTCTTCCAATCTACAAATCTAAAAACTTAGTATCTACTCTTGTACCCTTACCCTTAAATGCCTTCATAATGTTACTTTGTGTCTTAACAGTGACAATCTAAGGCAAAGGGAAGTCAGTGGTCTCCGAAAGATATTTCCATTTATCAATTTTTTTCTGTTCACTTTTTCACAGCTCATAGACCAAGAAAAAATGCCATCCATTTCTTCACACAACTATATACAAAAGGAGTGAACTATTAATAACCTACATACAAGTTATATGCATTGTGGTCTATCCACACATTTTTTAACGTAATTTTATTTGAAGGGGATGGTGAGAGTCTAATTTTCAAACAAAAAACAACTTTACATAGTTACAAACATTGGGGTTTCTCTCTTTCGCAGGCCCTATTCTCCATAAGTGCACCTAACACGGTCTGAGTTCTCAAAAAATATGCAAAGGTATACCCCAGCCAAATAGTCAATTATTCTTTTAATTCCTGAGATGATTTTGACTGCAAATCACTACTTCCTCCTGCCCTGTGCGATTATCATGGTGGGATAACATAGAAGAACCCTTCAAACTCGCTCACCACTCTGTCTGAAAGCCATAAGTAGCCAACACCTTGATTTCCATCTCCTGGTCTCCCCTAGCCTGATATCTATTGGCCGGAGAAAACTGAAAGGGCCTTCCCAAGTAGAAATTACTCCAATTCAAACTATACTTCTCCAAGTCTTACAGCCCCAAACATCAGAACAGAGGACACATGGGAACCAAAAAAGACAGCATTACCATAAATCCCTTCACTACTAGATCTCTCCTCCAGCTTGTGGCATTATTTCAAACTGCTCTATTATGGGTCTTAAATTATGTTAGGGACTTTCCATCAAGAAGTTGAGGAGAAGGGAGGAGGGAAACCAACCAAATGTCACAACTAGTAAATGGCATTACGAACTAGAATCCACATCTCATGGCTCCCAGTTTACTGTTTTTTCTTCTCACATTTTGCTATCACCCATACTTAAAAGGCACTCTTCCCTAAAATTTTTAATATTACATAAAATAAGAATTAATTATCTTTTCCTCAACTGCTACTTTAAATAATACACAGATTTTCCTAGGCATTAGCACATTTGACCTTTAAACAACATACACTGTCATAGATTATACATCAAAACTCCCAAACTGACTATTCCAATAAGGTTCAAACTTAAATTCAACTGATACGCTTTTCAAGATTTCACATCATAGTATGGCCTGACAGCCAACAAGTTTTGCTGCTACCAAAAAAAAAAAAATTGCAAATGCTTTCTCCATTTTACTCTTGCTATTTTTTTTTAAAAAAATGTAGATATTAGTCCTAAGTATAAAATCGTAAATATAATACAATTGAAATAATAACAGTACTCCTTTGGCACGCCTAAAATTGCTAACCGTTCATCTGAATAGGATGCTCACTGTATGTAAGTTGCAAGTACTTAAATTGACTACCGTGTTTCCCCAAAAGTAAGACCTAGCCGGACAATGAGCTCTAATGCGTCTTTTAGAGCAAACATTAATATAAGACCTGGTATTATATTATTATATTATATTATATTATATTATATTATATTATATTATATTATATTATATTATATTATTAAAGACCCAGTCTTATATTATAGTAAAATAAAACCGGGATTTACATTAATGTTTGTTCTAAAAGATGCATTAGAGCTGATTGTCCGGCTAGGTCTTGTTTTCGGGGAAACATGGCATGTGTTTAAGTTGTGAAGAAAAAGAACATTAAAGAGCAGGTATAAAATGTTATTCTAGAATATATACGAAATGTTAGAGACACACCATCCTCTAAAACAGGAGCTTTGTAATAACGTTTTATAACAATAATACTACAACTACTTTGTCATAATATTCTGTTTTCTGGGAACCAACCATCTCATAATATTAAGGTTTGTTCAACTGTCACACAATTAACTTCAGTACAAGTAGGAAAAAACAGATAGCAAAATACTGTGATGAAGTGTTTCCCAAACATACCAATACTAAAATTTTGTACAAATACATAGGATATTCTCTGGAAAAGTCTCATTCCACTGATTTGGGAAGGGAAATGAGGAGTCTGAATATTTTTAAAATGTCTCCAGTGATTCTTATTATCTGGCAAGCTTAGAGAATATTATTATAATGCATTGCACGGCAAATGCTAAAAATTTTAGATTATATTTACCAAGCTGCCCATCAGTCAGTATACATTTTATTTGAAGGAGCTTGAAATAAAGTTATTAATACTAAAAATATTTCACTCATCTATAGCACAAGCATCATAAATTCATTTATTTTTATTTTAAGCACTTTTAACTCTGTGAGGGTACTCTTCTAAATGGTAAATTCCCTGGAAATTCTACCAGTCAGTATTTTTGAAGAATTAGATAGTAGTCTTCTAAGAGCAAAGACAAATAGGAAAACAATAGGTGTTGGCAAGCAGTGGGTGAAAGGACGCTGTTAAAACACTTGCAAGGGGGATTGACTCAGTTTCCCACTGAGATTAATCTTTTAAAGCCAAAAGAAAATGTGGGACCACCAATTTAAATGAGCACAAATTTATATATGACTCATGCTAAAATGGGCTATGTAATCCTGAGTGTCATCCCAAATGTCAGTGAGAATTTAACTAACCTTCTTTAATGACATTATGTCAACACACCTTAGAAATAGTAACTCCCTCCCCAAAATGACCCATTTATATCTAAAGTAATCCACTGACCCATTTCCTATATTTGTCCCTCTTTATGACTTTTGAGGACTTAAATATTTACAACTTCAAAAGTCATAAGGTTGGTACCCATGACCCCTTTGCAATTCTGTATACTCACATAAGAAGGTAGCGATGACTCAGAAAGTACTTCAAGGTCAGTTAAACACCTCCTCTCATCATAATAACTTTGTAAAGAAGGAGGATGTACCCCAATCATATACATTTGTCACCAGAGTTGAGGTATAAAAATTTATTCCAAGATATAAGGTAGGAATATATAGCATAAAAGCATTGAAATTAATAAAAACATAGATGTGACCTATAGTGTCTTGAACAGTAAACTCTTACTACACAAAGCTAAGTGACTGACAGGACTACAGGATCACCCCTGATCCACCAAGCCAATCTGAGCTTCTTCTTCAGTCTTTGGCCTAATGCCTCATTATAGCATGAATTGCCCCCAAAATTATACTAACAGGTTCAACAATTGGAACTTTTAAAAAGTGAAAGGTTGGTGACTAATGCCTTATAGATTCCTTAGTAGAAAAGGATGCTCATGTGATTAACCCTTTTCTTATTACTCCTGTCTTCAAGTTAGATAGGATGCAGCCTTTCTAAATGGGAGATAGACGGGGGGGAATGGGACAAGTGGGAGAGGCACTATGAATGATGTATTGTGCCATTCATCCTTCTTTCCATTCATTTGAAGTACTCTTCAATCCATAGATGGTTTGGGTGAATGATCTTACCTTTCTTAATAGTGCAAACCCAGCAACCTGAACAGTTCACCGATATTACTTTTGAGTATGTGTGAGGTAGGAAGCCCATCCTTTCCCGACAGACCTACTAGGAATTTATAGGGAGTGAAGGAATGTTGCAAATGACCTTCACTATAATGCTAAATCTACCATATATGCATGCCCCCATCCTTTGTAAGATAACTCATCTCTAAAAACATTACCACCACAAAATGTTTTTAATCTTAATTTAAAAATGAAACATAGTTGACTTGGTTATAAAGTGTTCAATTAATCAGGGCATCGTAGTTTTTATTTCATCAAATAGAAGCATTGAAAGTAGAAGGGAAAGTTAGGTTTTGGAGCCAACTAGTCCTGGGTCCAAATTCCAGTTTCACCACTTCCTACCTGTGCATCTTTGAGATAAGCTCTTTAAGTCTCAACTTTCCACATAAAATGTGGCACACCACATGGAACATAAATTTGCTCTTTTCCTTTCCACATGTGTCATCATTCGTATAGGTATTAGACCTGTGAGTAATTTCCCATAGATGTATCATGTTCTTGGAAAAAAACTAATAAAGCATAAAGATTGTGGGGAGAGAGCAGTGGCATTACTAGACACAGAAAGCAAGGATGGACCGAAATACATAATAGAAACATTCACAGTTCTCACTTCAAATGGGTAATTAAAAAAACAAAAAGGTAGCTATTATATTGACTAAAAGGATTAAGAAAAAGAAAAAGAAAACTACAAAGATGGAAAAGAAACAGTGCTGTGAGCAGGCAAAAATGTTACAGAAAATTTTCTGAGCCATAAAAATTTAACATAGTACAAAATTTAATCAATGCATACAATATTTTGAAGGCAGGCAATGCTTCTGAAAAGATAGATGAAATATCACTTACCATGGGCTTTGCTCTTTGTAAAAATTTGCTGTATTTTTATGGGAGTGAGGCTTGGGAATTTCATACCTCAGAGCTAACACTGGGCAGAGAAAGAAAGATGTATCTCAAAGGTTCTTTAAAGTCATAAAGATATCAGGGATATCTTAAATTTCTCAAACAACCTCCATATCCCTAATGATAAACTGCTATTGTAAATTGCTGTTCTGTAATCCATCATGAATATGGATTTAGTTATTGACAGGGGATTCTGTGAAAGGAGAAATATTTTCAGGTTTTATTTACACTGACAATAATATGTTTTCTCATGAGTACACTACTATACTCTCGCCTCATCTCTTAAATTCTACTGCCACATATATATGTAGTATATTGTTGAGATGGGGATAGAAGAATGCTTGTAAAATACTGGAAAGAATAATGCCATGTTTTTACATCCTCTGAGAAAATAAAAACTTAGCCTACCTACAGCCTAAAATAAATACTGTCCCCCATGCATGGAGCTGATATCACATAAGAGTTGATTATCTGAGCCTTAATGTTTGTCATGAAATAAGGTGGGTATACAACTTCTAATTCAATATAAAATATGTTAGACCATTTTGTATGTGTAAGGAACTAAAACATTTGTTCTAAAATCTCCAGATTAAGAAAAAATCCTTATTTTAAATCAAGTTTAAAATGTTCAAGGAAAAACAACATTCATATTAGGAATAATACATTCACCTGGAGAATGGCTGAACTGTAAATTTGTTAGTTCTCTTTTTAACGAAAGATGAGTAAGTGTTTCATTTCAACAGCAGGTAAAATGAAAAATTGCCTTAAAAAGAGGTCAACATTTTGGAAAGAAAAATCACCCTGCAGAGTCAAGTTTTGTAAAATATTTTATCATGACTATACATTTTTTTCCACACTAAATTTTCTGGTAATGGGAAGAAAAGTTGTTCCAACATATGAAAATAGCAGTACTTCAACATATTATTAACAGTTGTCAAACTCCGTAAACTCAATGTTCCTTAACAAAATCAAAATGTTTTATTAACTTTTTAAGTAAGTAACTTACTCACTTAAAGTTACTTTAAATAAGTAACTTACTTAGCTTACTTTCCTGTCAGTTCATCTTATTTATTATCTTAGTCTGATAATCAATAAAATTATGAGAACAATTATGTAACATATGTATGACCTCAAAAAATATTAGTTCCTTGAGTTTAGCAACAAGAGTTTACTTTTCTTTAAAAATATCACAAAATTAATTCTTTCCAACATGAGCCATAAAGATAAAGCTACATTTTATAACATTACTAAATATGCAAGCTTTTTATACAAGATTATCTTATTGATCTAGCCTCAGGGTATAGGTGTAGACTTGTACTACCACTTCCGTGTCCATCAACTGGGCCCTTTGTGAGTATGATTGGTACTTCTGTTGTGTGGTACTGGAGTGCTTGCAGATCCACTAGGATCTGGTTAAGGGAAATGTGTTTGAAATATATTTTTTGGGTAGGAGGCTATATTTCTGTGGTTTGCTGTTAAGTCTGTGTAAAGTTAGTCAATACTAGTCTTTCCAGTGTAGGAATGGATTCCAGCAGTACTCCCACCATCCACTTTTGTAACTAATTCTGTGCTCACAATGTTGTATTCTTTTTTTAATGAGGGTTTACCCAGATTTACCCACTTGGGGCCCCATGAGACCAAGAAGTCCTGACCTGTATCTCTGAATACTGTATCTCTTAAACATTTCTATATCTATAGGTTTGAATGACATCAAAGGACATTCACAAACTTCTACAACATTCACAATACTAAGGATGACAATAAGGCGATTCCAAATTAAGTAGTGACAGAAAATTAAATGGAAAAAGAACATTCCTTCACCCTCAAAGTAGCAATAATAATAAACAATAACTTTCAGTCAATATGATTTTCAAAAACTACACCTAATCGATCAGTGAATAAGTAAATAAACAATATACAATTTGTTTAACAAATACACTTTCCACATAGTTGGATAATAGAGCTCTGTCTAAATTTTATTCATAAAGCCTTAACATTCACAAGATCTAGGTATTTCTAAAGAAACTGCCTGCCTCCAGACCATAGTAGATAAAGCACATGAAATAAACACAGATGGAGTTTCACTTGACGGTGAAAGATATCCTAATAGTTGGACCTACAATGAGTCATCCAGTCAAGAGGATACTTTGCACTGAAGCTGTCCCCCATTCTCACTTATTGTTTCTGCCTTATTCAACCCCATGGTGACTGAATATGTAAACTACATTTTCCTTTTGTGCACTTAGTTGATATCAAAATGTTACAAGATTATCCTTAGCTATATGTTTATGAAACCATTTTTCTCCATAAGCAAATATACAGCTATTTGAAGTCAATAAACACACACGCATACACACACACACAATGACTCCAGTCTAAATAATCTAGAAGTTAGCTAAATCCTAGCTAAATAACCAGTAATTACAAACGGAGTATATTTAGCATAGTGAGATCAAATGGAACTAGGTCCATATCGCAGCTGTACCCCCTCTAGTTGCATGACACCATACACTTAACTTCTCTCTGCCTCAGGTTTTCCATCTTGATAACAGGTTTAATAAAACACTGGGTTGCTGTAGCATTGAATGTGAGGATGTACGTAAGGTTTCCAGCACACATAATAAGCGTCATCCATTATTTTTACCAATTATAAATGCTTTCTACATTTCAAGAGATAACAACAATATGATTAGCCCAATTAGCATCGCTATTGGCATTTCTACTATTATCAAAATAAGAATTAGCATTAACAATGACAATAACAATAATAACTGTAACGGTTGGACTATATAGTGGAAATAGATCACGCTTAAAGTAGCAAATTCAAACATTTTCTATAACAGATAACTCAAATATGAAGAAAATTGCCACAGCATGATGAAACATAAGGCAAAGCACGTCAGTTACTTGTCTAATCTGGATCACCTCAGGAAGGTACATGTGAGGTTATACCAATATGAAATGGAAAAGAAAGGATCGTGCGATGGCCTAGGAGAAAATGGATTTCCTAATGCTCCCTGGTGCACAAGAGTGGAAACTGACTGAGAGTGATTATCTTTATTCTTTCTTGACAGCTTAATTAAGTTCTGTAATTAGTCACAGTAACTAAGCACTACATTATCAACCCTGCTTCCTGCTAGATTGACTTCTTCTCTCGTCTGATACCTGGTTAGAAAAGTTTGCGGATCTTAAAACATTGTCTTTGAATTGCAAAGAACTTTAACCCAGAAACATGAGTTTGGCTTACTTCAAGAAGTGCCATCTGTAAAGTTTTAAGGTGGCCTGTTCTCATCATAGTCTACAACCATCCCCAGTCTGAGCTTCTGCTTCCCTTTCTCTCCCATTCTTTGGGTGTCTCACTCTTCTCCCAGCTGTTAGTCATCTCAGTCTCTTCTGCTATCCCTTGAAGAAAGTAACCACCAAATATACAAGTCAAGGTGTCTGAGTTCACACTTATCTCATTAAACAGGTCTTATAAAGAGGATTCATAGAGGACAATGCTTATCTCAAATGAATCGTTTCCTCACTGCAGAATTATAGGTCATCAGAGGGCAGGAATGATAAGTGACCATCCAACACTCCACATCACATACAAACCCAGGAACTATGATGTACATAAATCCCTGTCTATCCTTCCAGTTAATCTTTTCTCATGAGCCAAAATTGCTTAGCTATTATATCCAGTGTGGTAACATTATATGCTTCTAATTATAGGTTTTTATAATCTTAGGAAGTTGTGATTAGATTTCTAGTTGTAGCCTCTCATAAAACACCCCCAGCCACTACACTGCAACAATTTATAAAGGTTCCTAGGATTAAGAAGATACCACATTTAATCGTTATCTGTTGCATCATTTTCACTAAAAAAGTTTGTTCTAGGTTTTTGTCAGATATCATATTTTTTCTTTATCTGTTACATTGGTATTACCATAAAATTTTATAATTTTTTCTTTCTTTTTAAAAATCCAACCACAGGCACAATATCTGACTCCAAATCAGTACATTCAAACAACAGCTATGAATAATCAGTAACAACATTTGAAATAGTTTTCAAGAAATATGTTTGGCCCTGTCTTCACTGTATTCAGAACTGAGTAATTGGCTAATGTGTTCTCTGAACTAAACTCCTTACAGGTATCATCTTCCTCCTCCATCACAGGGCTCCATTTTTTTCTGCATGTGGAACATAGGGAATACATTCTCTAAGTTTAGATAGTTTGTTGATGTACAAACATGAAGGGTGACTATAGTATTTTTGCAAGTAGTACAAGCTTGCCCAACTAATGCTCCTATTTCGTTTTTTTTCAAGTCACCTATTGTGTATCTGAGGAATCATGACTAGAGAGGCAATGTTGCTTCACAGAGTGTCTACAAACCAGAAAACTAGAGCTGACCTCTAATGATTCTTATACACATGAACAGTTTCTATGCCCGTGAAATGGAGATAATACTACCAGGCCTGCTTATCCCCTAGGGCTGTGTCAGACTATAAACCATAACTCTTTATACAAAAGCAAGGAATCATTTTTATCATGATTGACATGTATGCTCATCTTCCTTCAGTCTTTAAATTCTGCTAATGCTGCCATCTGAAAGGAGGGCACTTCTCATGAAGGACGGATAAATATCATCAGCATATACAAATAAATCTTGAGAATCTAATCCTTTGGTCATAATTACCTTGGTCTCCAGTCACTCTAATTTAAGAATTCTAGTGATAAGACAATAAAACTTACACTTTTAAAATGCTGGGAAGAAATTCACTCTGCCTTCAAGTTGTTTACGGTGTTATAAGATAAATGAACCAGATCACCATTTTACAAGAAGAACATGAAATCTTTATTATTAATGATCAAAATGAAATGATGTGATGTTCAAGAGTGAGAAAAGCTTTAAAAATGGTAGTGACTGCTATTTCAACAGAGCAATAATGTTTTAGGACCGATCAGGTTTAAGAAAATAGAAAGTGAAAAAAAGAATTGAGAAATGATTAATTGCAAAAAACAGAAGGGATATTTGAGCCTAGGCAGATTGTAAGAGAAGCTTGATGGCAAGAATGAATTTAAACCAAAGGTAATGTGAAAGTGGGCCTTTGGAAGGAAGGAATGTTTTAAAAAGAATGATATATGGTCAAAGAAAGATTATATTTGGTGCCATTTGGAGAATAACTGAGTCTTAAAGGATTTTTAAATGATTCTTTTTTTTTTTTTTAAATGGCCTAGTCAGACTGCTCTGTCCTGAAGAAAGTAAACATGTCTTCTGATGGTCATGTAACAATTCCTCTGAACCTCCACATTTGTCTTCAAAGCTAAAAAATAAAAATGGGGAAAAAAAAACTAAAAGCACAGAGGAAATTTTCAGTTTAATCTATATAAATTTACTCAAAATTAAGGAGCTATGACTTTGCATTTATATTAATACATATTTGCATATACTATAGCATATATGTCCTTATCAGTCACTGTGTAATTAAGATATGCAAATATTCTAGGTACCATAAAGAGACACTGAAAAATAGAAGATGCTGTTTCTGTTTCCTAAGATTTTGCAATTTTGTTGGGGCAGATAAAATTAGCACTAATAAAAAGTTTTTTAAAAAGTTCTGTAATTTTACACAATCAATTGTCAAGTATTAAAAAAAAAAGACAAACAGAACACATGCACTTGTATATGCAAATATTTTCTAGTATCGAAGCACTCTTATGACATTTTAATTTATGCTCAAGTACATGTAAGTGAAAGGAAAAGTTTCCTGTGTGACACAATAGCCATGCTCACAAATATTCTATTTGGACTTGTACATTCCCCAGTGCCCTTCCAGGTATGCAGCACCAGGTAGCCAACAGGCTGCCAGTGGAAGCGATTTGTGTCACTTCTAAGTTAAGCCCATGTGCACCTGACCCATTTCTCTTCCCCTGCCAAGGGCACCAGTGTCTCTTCCTCTGCCATGGCTAGTTTGGGGAGTATAGCCATCACTCCAGATGATGTAGGTGGAAAATTGTAGACTCTCTATCAGCCTGGGTTCCTGAGTGATTGTGGAATAGAACCCTTCCTCACAATTAGGTTCTCGGGTCCAAATGGAATATATATAACATGAACAGAACATAAACTTAATTTGGTTTTTTTTTAATTTTTATTCTTTCATAATGCAATATACATAGCCTGTCATGATTAGTATAATGAACTAAAGCCATGTAAATGAAGAAAAAAGTCACCCTGAAGTGACCTGTTAACATAACCTCAACAATTCATTTAAGTCTTTGAATCAAATCAAATCAATGAATCAAAAAAAAAAAGAAATTTTATTTGAATCTACCTGAATCAAAAGCATATTAATTCTCTTAAGTCAGTGAAAAACTAAGCCTGAGAAGTGAATGCTCTGGGGGAAAGCAGGAGAGTGATAAATAAGACAGTACTCTAAGACAGTTATCACCTTGTCTTCTCTATCGCATGTGTCATATTAATTTCTACAAAGACTCAGAGAAGCTGAGCCAGAAAAGAAGCATTTGACCTTTAGCCTCTCTAAATGCTAATCACACTTCCTTGGCCCCTTTGAGAAGAGCAATCACATCAGCTACGTTCCGCTACATCAGTATTGCATCTGTGTGATGACACCACTAGTTAAAAAACAGAAGACTTTGATTTGTCAGCAAGTTAATATCCATATGTATTATCAAAGTTCCTTTACTGTTAATGCTTCGTGTCCTGAGTTTTTATGTTTTCTCTCTCATGCATCTCCCCAAACCATTGAGCTCTTAGTACCCATCTCTCTTCTGCACTGTCCCTAAAAATAGAGCCTGCACTAGCTTCGCCCCTAAATTGGCTTGTAGAAAAGATGAATACAGGGGCTTGAAATCAGGAAAACTACCAATGTTTAAAATAGTAACGTTTCAGCAAAAAAGACAAGGAAATTTCAATAGAAGTGGTACCTTTTACTTGCCTTCACATCTGGTCAACATAAAAGAGCTAGTACAGGAGAAATGGTATCTAAGTAGTTGTGTGTGCATGTTCCAATATATCTTTGTTTCTAAGACTTTTGATGCATTCTTGCTTAAATTTTCATTACAAATGACAACTTCATTTCAAAACAGATTCCACTTTAGCTGATAAGCAGATGAAAGAGGATATTTAAGATTATTGATAAGGATCACTCATTGGGCAATAATATTCTAGATTCACACAGAGTCTTAAAGAATTGATACATAGTCTTAGGAAAAAATGTAAGAAAGCTAATTATTGTGGGGAAAAAATCTTAGGAAACATCAACGCACACATTTTTCTACCTACTTCTTCAAAACCAGAGTCTAATCCTTAAAGAGAATAATGGAGAAATGATGGAAAGAGAAGGGAATAATGTGTTTGAGAATCAAGTAGTGGAAACCACTTTTACATACATTATCTGATTTGATAACATAACAAAGTTTGATAGGTGGATGATCCTTATCCCCGTTTTATAGCTAAGAAGCCAAAGCCTTTAAAGTTGAACAAGTAGTAAATTTAACTCAGTCTGATACAAAGCCCATGTTCTTTACCATAACTTATAGTACATCAGCTCCTGTAAGAAAAATAATTTACTGAGAATTTCTTGCCTTCTACACACAATAGCAGCACCGTTTCTCAAAGAAACAATCTACACAGGTTTTAAATTAGCAATACTAAATATCAGTGACAAAATGACATGTTTTAGCATTATCTCATAAGTACACAGATAATTAACTTTAAAAACAAATACGTCTTGCTTTGGTATTTTTCTAGCCATTATTTCTGCTTGCAAAGTGGATGTGGTATGTGTGTGTGTATGTGTGTGTGTGTGTGTGTGTGTGTACTCACATGAGCGCACATGCACACACACACACAGATATAGAACATTAAGGCAGGCAAACTGAGAACACTGAATATATATATATATATATATATATATATAGTATATATGTATGAATATATATGTATATATAGTATATATATATGTATATATGTATAGAGAGAGATCTATATAGATAGATAGATATAGAGATAGAGATGATAGAGATAGATGATATAGATATAGATATAGATATAGATATAGATATAGATATAGATATAGATATAGATATAGATATAGATATAGATATAGATATAGATATAGATATAGATGTAGAGAAAGAGAGAGAGAGAGCCAGATATTTAGATGAACTCAATAGAATGCCAACATTCTGAATCACTTTTTATCAATTCAGGATTATCTCTGCCCTTTTCAACAATTTCCCCTGCATTGCCTAGAAACCATACTTCCAGTATTTCTTGCCACCAGGGTTCCCGATTAGATTTTGCTAACGAAGTGCATTTGCAAGAGATTTGGAAGTCAGTGAAGGGAAAATCATCATTCTTCTCCAACGTCACAGGTAGGCAGGTGTCAGACGTGAATTTTGTGTGGGCTTCAGACATTCTGAAAATTACCAACTAAAGTGGCCTGGTAGCCAAGATCAGCAGCACTTCCCTACGTTTTTCCAGCTTTCTAGTCTACTGAGAGCTAATGGAGCATTTTCTGCGATTGTTGTCTCCTAGGCTTTTCAATGGTATGTAAGCACCTAATTTCCTGCCAGTTAATTTCTTCTGGCTTGAAATTTCAAGAGTGGTTCCTATTTTCCTAACCAAACCCTGACCAATGTAATATATCCAGTAAGAACTCATTATCAGACTATCAGGAAGACTTACTTTAACAAAGGCTTATATTGAAGGCAGCTACAAAGTGTGGATGCTTGAGACAGCCATATAGCAGTAAATAGTAAAAAGTGCTTCATAATAATTCTAATGCAAAATATATGTCCAATTTTTTTGGAAGATGTATTAGTCCCACCTGTGACAGTAGATTTCGAGCCATAAAAATAATCTGATACAGGACAAATCTGAGAATCTAACTAGATAAAGCAGCATATAATAAATATTTATGGTTTGGAAAAGTTAGGGATCTCAGCCAAGGAGTTAGATTCATTAAAGAAAAGGGTAGAGTACTCCAGGTGGCATCTTTGAAGGGATTGTGACTAATGAATATCTGTGTTAATTTTAGATCATTCATAAGACATGTCTTCACCCATTGACCAGGGCTCTTTTAAGAATAAAATTCAGGCATCTGATATGTACAAAGTCACGTGTGCAGTTGACATGAGCCAAGTGACATTGACCTGTGTTATATACAAAAACATTTATAGTCTGTGTCACTCGGAATTTCTATTAGAAGGCTGCTTGGGCTAGAAGATCTCTAAGGTGTTGAATTCCACAATTTCTTTAAAAAGATAGAAAGTTCTAATAATCAATCCAATACCCTGGGCTCTTCTAAAAGGAAATTAACCTGATGATACATCAATGTGCCCTTTTATACTCTGTACAAACACACACACACACCAAAAATAACACATCCTAGATGGAACTCAAGAGTCATTCCCTGCTATGAATGTATGCATTAGCAAAATCACATACAATATGAATGTATGCATTAGCAAAATCACATACAATATACCTGATATTTTAACCTTTCATTTAATAGTTCATTTATCTATTTTTAGCCTTTGAGTCATCTTCTCAAACCTGTTAATCAATCAACCTGTTTTTTATTTTTAATGATTGTGGATAAAGACTTCTCTTTTATATCATTCTGACATGTGAATTGTTTAAATTCCATTGCATTATGATTGTGTCCTGTAATCTCTGAAGTCTTGGGTTGCTGGATCTGCCTTGTGTCCAAAGCTACACTATGTATTACCATTCTGGTTCTGTTTAATTTCTTTTTCTACAGTCATTTTTCCTTGAAACTCCATAAATAAATATGCAGAGCATATTTATTGCTAATACTAGTGTAAATAAAATTATTAACTCTGGGAATTTTTATGAACTTAAGAGGTACAGAATAAATTATCTTTAAGAGAATTGAAGGAAGTTTGTTTTCATCATTTATAGTCCCTCAATTATTAGTCAGCACATTTGTATACAATTAAATATGTATACAAGTTTTACTGATAGTAATTCTCTATAACATTCATAATTAGAACAAAGTAATTTGGACTTGCTCTGCTTATTTACCAGGTTGTGTTCTAATATCTGTCCATATTAATAAGGTTATTTATAGAACAAAAAGGAAATGTATTTCTAACATTTTGCTATCTAAGTTATATGGTGAATTCCGTTAAGATGAGTTGTGTTTGAGATACTTGTTAGAATCTATGTGTATAATCTTAAATTAGGTATGGAAGATAATAGTAATTCCAATCTCACTTTGATTTCATACACATAAGATGTGGCGACTTCTTTTATATCAGAGGGCAGGTCAAATTCTCTGGAAAATTCCGACATAGTCACATGTAATTTTCAGCTAGATCTGAAAGTTATGTGAGGCAAGAAGGACTTTCAATAAAAAAGGAGTGTAACGCATAGACCCTCCTTGGAGTTGTAGAAAAGCCATATAATTTCCTCAGTCTTCATATACCACCAGCACCTACACAGCAAGTATCACAAACCAGAAGTGGATGTATGACATCCAAAAAACAGAGCAATGCCCATGAACCCATGACACAACGTAGAAGTTTCAAGGCACTACTATCCCCTCTCATACCTGGGAAAATGTTTTTGTTGTTGTTGTTGTTGTTGTTGTTTTTATTTCCCTAAAAGGAAAAGGCATTGGAGGCCTATCAGGAGACACAGTTTCCAATTCCAGGCTGAACACATACCTGCTCTATGGTCTTGGGCAACTAATTTTGACCTCTATAAATCTGTTTTATCATCTGAAAGGCGAGACTAGAGTTGTGATAAGAATAAAAAGATATAAAAATGAGGGAGCTATAAATAATAAAGCTATATATAAGGGTATTGATTTTTTTCTCAACCATTTATAGGTATAGGTTATTCCAATCCTGTGACAGAAAAAAAGAAAATGAGTATTGAAAGGTAGTGTGGTAGAAACTAGCTAGTGCTTTACCAAATCTCTTTCATCTTCTTCTGAGCTCACAGAAAGTCTATATTTCTCAGCTCTCTTCCAGTTAGAAGGGGCTATATGACTGGATTCTAACCAATGGAACATGAAGAGATACTTCCAGTCTTGGCCCATAAAAATTTCCCATGCTAGGTCTTCCATGCCGTTTCCCCATCCAGGTGCTAAATACAGAGAATTCCAGGTCCTAGAAGAATGCTGAGCCAAAGAGGAAGAAGGCATATCTCTGAATGACCAAGTGGAAAGCCTCTTACTATCCAGGGACAGTCATTTTGGATTTCACATGTATAACTTATGTTATATCATTTAGTAGTACCTTAAGTAATACAGGGATATAGAAAATAAGTGTCAGAAAGAATAAGATCTGAGAATCTAATGTACAGCATGGTGATTATAGTTAATAGTACTATTCCATACATAAAATTTACTAAGAGAGTAGATCTCAAGTGTTTTCACCATGTAAAGCGGGGGTAACTATATGAGGTGGTGGATGTGTTCATCATACCTCAATGTGTCAATCCTACCTCAGTAAAGCTGGGGGTAGGGGAAACAACAGCTGCCCTGGAGCAGGCTGCCTACTAAAAATAAATGCCATCAAGAATAAAAGACGTCAACTATATTGCTATGTTTACAATATAAATATAACATAAACCAGCCATTAAAGAAGCCAAAAGAGCTACTCTAGACTTAAATTATTTGCAGGTACCCTGAAATCTCAAATCACTAAATAATAAAAACCGTGACTGTTTTCTGCTACCTTATCTTCTAAATTGCTGAGTCAATCCTCTACTTCATCTAATCTACTGTTGATTCCCTCTAATTTATTCTTCATTTCAGTTATTGAATATTTAATTTCTGACTAGTTCTTTTTCATATTTTCTATTTCCATTTTTATGCTTCCTATCTCTTTGTTGAAGTTCTCCCTGAGATTACTGAATAATCAGTGTTCTCAAATCTGCATCTGGCAGATCGCTTGTCTCCATTTTATTTTGTTGTCTTTCTGGAGCTTTGTTCTGTTCTTTTATTTGAGACATGTTTCAAGATGCTGACCCAGCGCGGGAGCTCAGAGCAAGTGAGTCTGTCAGTGAGTAAGTCCTTGTGCAGGCCTTCTAGTATGAACGCCTAGAACTGCAGTCACCCTAGTCTCATTTAGCCACAATCTCTGCTGGTTTTCACAGCCAGAAGTTATGGGGACTTTTCTCCCCAGCACTGGAACCTAGGGCTGGGGACCCTCGTGTGGGGCTGTGGGGCTGGAACCCCTTATTCCTCCCAGAGCACCATCTGCAGCCAAGATATCCCTCTTAATTTTTAATGGTCACACTCAGATGTGGTACCAGCCCATTCCATGTCTCTGCCCCTCCTACCAGTCTCGAGGTGGCTTTTTCTGTATTTCCTTAGTTGTAGGACTTCAGTTCAGCTAGACTTCAGGTGATTCTCAATGACAGTTGTTCTGTAGTTTAGTTGTAATTTTGATGTGGTCATGAGAGGAGCTGAGCAGAGTACCTTCTCCACCATGTTGACCAGAAATGTACGGAGATTTTTTTTTCAGTTAGAGGTGTTCTGAATTACTCTGCTGAACTCAGATGGATCTGTATTAAAATATCTCAATGGTATGTATAAAGCATATATTTAAAACATAAGTAAGCACTCTCTGAAACCTGTACCAAGAAGCACAATAACAGTCCCCATCTTTACATATCAAGAAATACTTTTTATCATGAAAATCAAATCTCTCTTACTTCAAATTTAGCTTTTTCTCCCCATGTTTGTCACTCATAGTCCCTCAGGTAATATGTTTGAAGCATCACCACAGCCTGCCCCACCTTGATCTATATAACAAACCCTCCTTTAAAATGAATCCTGCTCCTTAATTTACCAGGATGAAATTTTTGATTATATAGGTGGTTGTGTGCTATTGGATGACAACTGCTTCTGAATGAAGATGCTTTGAGTACAATTTTGCAATTCGCTTGGTCATTTTTGCCAGGAAATCATTTTGCATTCATGAACTGTAAATAGAAACCACATACGACAGACACAACAGGGGCAGTTTTCACAAGCATATTGACCAGATTACCACAGAAGTTAAAAAGTTCATATAATACACACACTCACATACACACACACACACACACACACACATATTTGCACATGTGGTACTAGAACTATTTTATGAAAAATGAAGTAAATCAATTACTTTAATACTGCTCATTTAATATTCATTGAGCAAATAGACCATGCACAAAAAAGTTACTAGCCCCCCCAAAATAATTTGCTCATATCCATTTTATTCCATATCTAGTGCTTCTAGAATTATTGCTTGCTCCTTGTAATAACATTTACATAATTCATTTCAGAACCAATGATTAGTCAACAAATTTTGACAGGTCTCAAGTCAGAAACACATGCATGAAAATGCTTACAGCTTGAAAAATAAGTTTAATTTTATTTCAAGTAAGTAAATTTATAATTTACAACAATGTTCCCCAAACTTACCAATAAACAGAATCTCCTGACCCTTCCCCTAGAGAATGTCCATGAAGAAGGCCAGGAGAAAGGATGTTAAAAACAGCTCAAATGATTCAAAATGGATAACTAGAAAACAATTCAGACTAAGCTCAATTCCTCTACTTATTCATCAGGCAGCCATCCATTCATTGTTTTATTCATTCAACCCTGGCCCACTTGCATGCTATATATAACAGGCAAATAAGATATAGTCCTAGTCTCACAAGTAAATGAATTTAAATATGATAAATGCTTGGTTGAAAGTATGTTCAGGCTACAGTGGGGACACAAAGGAGGAGTTCTCAATTCAGTGTTCTTCAATCATTCTGACATTTCCATTGTTTTATTTAGGGTCATTCTTCCACTTACAGAACTGCCTTTAATATTCCTTTCAGTGCAGGCTTGATAGTGATGAGTTCCCTCAGTTTTGGGATTTTGTGTGAGGTTTTTGGTGGGATTTTTGTTTTTCTCAGAATACATCTTTTTTTCTTCATTTTAAGGATATATTTTTATTAGTGATGGCATTGTTTGTTGGCAGTTATTTTCTCTCAACACTATACATTTCATTCATCTTCTAGCTTCCCTTGAAGTTAGTTCTCAATCTAATTGTTGCTCTCTGAATATGAGTCCTTTTTCTTTGACTGCCTGTAAGATCTCTTTGTCTTTGATTTTCAACAGTTTGACCATGATGTGACTATGAATGTTTTGACTTTATTTATCCTACTTGAGTTTTACTAAGCTTCTTGAATCTGTGTGTGGTTGGTTGTCTTTCCACCGTGTTTCTCCGGAAATAAGACCTAGCCGGACCATCAGCTCTAATGCGTCTTTTGGAGCAAAAATTAATCTAAGACCTGGTCTTATATAAGACCTGGTGTTGTATTATATTATATTATATTATATTATATTATATTATATTATATTATATTATATTATATTATATATTATATTATATTATATTATATTATATTATATTATACTATACTATATTACATTACATTATATAAGACCCAGTCTTATATTAAAATAAGAGGATGTCTTATATTAATTTTTGCTCCAAAAGCTCATTAGAGGTGATGGTCTGGCTAGGTCTTATTTTCGGGGAAACACAGTAAAATTTTGGAAAATTCCTAGCTTTAACTCCTTAAATAATGCATCTCCTCCATTTTTTCTGTCCTCTGCTTTGGGGACTTCAATGTTACATATGTTAAAATTGTTGAGCATATTCTAAATGTCTTTTATACATTATCTGATTTTTCCTTTTCTTTTTCTTTCTATACATTATTTTGGGTGTTTTCTAGTTCACTAATCTTGTGATCACAGATAGTTTAAATAAGCTCAGGAGTATCTGTCTTTACTTTTTATGCATCCCAGTTCTCTGAAAAAACTTTCTATTCATTTCTTTGGTCCACCTTTTTTTCTATTTTCTTGAACATATTAATTAATTACAGGTATTTGAAGTTCTTGTCAGTTATCTGCAATATCTGGATCATCTACTTGTTTGCTTCAAATGTCTAGTTTTCTTTTGTTTATTGGTTATATAGTTTCACCTATTTGTATGTCTAGTTACTGTTTCATTATATGACTAAAATTATATATAGAGGAAGCTCAGCATCTCCAAATGATGTTATCTTCCACCAGAGCAAGTGTCCCCTCGCCATTCTTAGGCATTAGGCAGATGAGTGGCTGCTAATCTCAAGCGCATCGAGGATTCAAGTAGATGGGGCTAGGATAAAGTTCTAGTAGGATATATGAGATCTGCCCCATGTTTATTTCTATTTCTAAACCATGGCACTGTTGGTCTTTAAGAAACTGGTAGATTTTTATCTTCTCAGCCCTGAAAGAACACAACAGGTACTCTTTCGGAAGTGTTCGGCTTATTTCTTTATTCTGAGGCCCAAACAGCTAGAAAATTTGGCAATGTCTTCAAGAAGAGTTCACCCCTGTGTTGGAGTTTGGTGTATCCTTCCTGCCAAATGTTTTTATTTGTTTGTTTCCTAAATACCAAAAGTCTGCTGAAGCTTTCACTCTGCCTTTTTTGGAAGCTTCTAGCCTAGCTCCCTGCTTTGTATGTGGCTCAGAACACAGCAAACATCCTGTGGAGAAAGTTGGCTATGTGTTTTAGATCCCTCCAGTTTCCAATTTGTCATCTCCGCTTTGAACAATCAAAAAAAGTTTTGCTGGCTTTTCTTATTCCCAGAAGATATCTTCTGCCTGGACCAAGTCCAATGCTCAGATCACACTCAGAATCAGTAAATGTCCTCAAGGAAAGAAAATGACAACCAGGAGCATGACTTAGGATGATTTTCCTCCCTGACATTTTAGTTCATTTAGTCTTTGTTGCTTCCACAGCTCTAGGAAGTATAGCTAATTTAATTGGGTTGTTCTAGATATTACAAAAGAAAAATTAACGTGCCATAACATACCTGGAAATGAAAAAGCAATTACATTTTAATAGCTCGACTTGGTTTTTAAACTCTTTGTATTGAAACAAAATTGACTCTTCTGCATTTTCCATTCATTGTCTTAACTGGGAAATCTGGAACAGAGAAATATCTTATCCTCTTCTATTTCTTCATCTATTTGAAGAATCATCTCCTTTAAGTCTTTTTCCTCTAATCTGAATACCAACAAATCTGAAACTTACTTTTCGTATTTAAATCTTTTACCATAGTGGTCATCATCTCCAGGAAATATTCCAGTTTATCACTATCCCTCTTAATACATAAATAAGAACAAATATATTAGATGCTGTCATTAAGATCAATGAAGAAAGATGAGAGAGAGGAAATCATATAAGGATTAATATAGTTACAAAAGAAGTTATCTGATGAGCTCTTTTTAAAATTGCATAAACAAAAGAGCCAAAAATAATGTAATCAAAGAAAGAAAGAAAAAAATGTTTGCAAAATAGAGATTCAAAGACTGGATGAAACTTCCAAAACAAATAAAAGCTCATGAAAAATGCTAACTATAATATAAAGAACACTTTATTCTTTCTTTATTCTTTTCAAAGCCTTTTTCACCAATTACTGGAACTCATTCTCACAACTCAATCACATTTTATAGATTATTTAACTCTGAAAATTTGAGTGACTTTTGCCCAATGTCAAAACATAATTAATTAATAATAGAGATTTTCTGGGTTCTAATACAGATATTTATTTTACACAGATACACTAAGATCTATGGGATTATCAAAACAGTGCCAAGTAAACACTTTTAAACCTTATCATAAAAATTTAGTTAGATCAAATGACCTTTGAAAAACAGACAATTCTATTATTCAAAAAATCTGCATAGTAAGTTCCCTCTTATACCAGGTAGACATGCATATAGAACCACAAAATATTTTTTTTTTAATATTATGAAGGCTTTAGAAAAGGGAGAGTGAGAACATTTATGTGTTGTGTGTGTGTATGTGTGTGTGTGTGTCTGTGTTACACGTTTAAGAATCAAGCTACCCACTAAAACGGTAGGTATTTTAACAAGGTAGATTTAATTTAAAAAAATATTCAGTTCTCTATCTCCCTCTCACATAGTAAGCATATGTCTGTGTAATTGACTCCCTCTCTTTAAGTACTTCGGGATGCATTTGGCACTTGAGGTGTCTACTTTGAGCTTCTAATAATATGTTTGTTTTCCCAGAGCTCTTAGTGCTTCAACAATTCAAAGATACATTTGCAGTTACCGTGATTTAGAAAAGAGGAATACAAATTTGGCTTTTTGGTCTTGCTTCATTTAAAATGTTATTAACTGAGCAAATGTAATGTAGAATATACCGGTCGAAAATCTTAAATTTGAAGAATAAATCAAATATCCCCCTTTACCTGTAAGTAAAGCAGTCATAGTCTAAATTTAAAACTGTATTAACTGGAACAAGTATTTCCTCCCACAATTAGAGATCAGATTAGGAAAAAATGTAACCCTGAGAGCGTTGCCAGTTGTATTTAAATTCATGTAAAGGGTAAATGACAGGAAAGTTGACTCAGGCCTGCGCACAGTTTTGACACCTGACATTATTAGGACGGCAAAGAGACAAGACAGGTGAAGTTGGAGATAATTAAGACAAGCTTCTCCAACTTAATGAGACTGCAGACTTGCAGTTCTGCCAATGTTCACTATTTTCTCTAAGTAAGGTACAGAAGAAGCTCTCCAGCCCCAGAAATGAGATGACCCGAGCTACCACTAGGAAGCAAAGGAAGTTATTACAAACATCCCAAATTTTGAGCTAATGCAGAGTGCTTGATATGTTGCCTGGCACCTTGTAGGTGTGCATTACTATTAATTGTGTTGAATATGAATCTAATTGTGGGTTTTCTAAACACATGCTTCCTGAGCTAGGATGCCTGGGCAAATAGGGCTGAAAATTAACTCACAAATTCAAAGCCATCTATTTTTAAAATGCATGATAAGCAACACAAGAAGTTTCTACAACCAGCCAGAAAAATCTGAGCTTTCAATCAACAATTTCTTTCACTGAAGGTGTGGAGCATGGAGCGAATCTAAAAGCACAGATGGTATTTTACATTTGCACATGCAATTTCCTTTTTCTCCATTTTTATATAAACCTCTATCCCATTTTTCTAAAAGAATGATAGCATTTACCAGTAAAAAGCAGCACTACTTACTGCCTCTGAAAATGTTGCTCACCTCCGTTTCACGTTTTTAGCAGCAATTTACCTGCCTTTCAGTATGCATAGAAAGATTTTAAAACAAAACCTTATAAACTCTCTTTTACTATATCCTGAATAATTTCAGACAATTCAATTCCACAGAGATCTAAACTTTCCCAATATTTAAAGTAAGTACTTTTTCCCATCCTTATTCCTAACTACCTTCATAGGATAGTGTTAGCTTTTCATAGAATCTTAAGGCACAAATCGATCTTAGAGATCATGTTAGTGCAATCCTTTCCTCACTAGATGCATAATGAAGGCCCAGCAAGGCTGGTGACTTGCTCAAGATCACTTTGCTGATTAATGCAGGGGAGATGAGAGAAGTACACCTGCCTCACAATTACAGAACGGCGTGTAAGAAGACCAACATATAGCCACAGCTCCAAAAACTCATCTCCAGGGCTCCATCAGGATGCAAAGCCTTTATTCTTCTAGAGTAAGTCAGATTCATTTGAAGGCATAAATGAGTCTGATTTTGAAAATCCAACGATATTTCTCAAAAAATGGAATACAAATATGTTTCAAAATCATATAACATGCAAACAAAAATATAATATTAACATAATATTGGGTGTAATATTGGGTCACTAAAGTTTTAAAAATAATAATATTGAATGGAATGAAATTCCAGGTTACCAAGCACAGTACAGGAACTGGGGTTTGTAAATTTTGGTAAGGGAGTAAATAACAACACTCCAACATAAATTAGGAAAATATTTAAAAAGGAAAGTTCAGTTTACCTTTAGAAAAATGCCCTATTGAAACAAACAGAAGTTGCTGATATATCCTCTCACAGTCATGCTGATTACTCTGGCCCAGACCTCTCTTCTGAGCTCCAGAATTGAAAACGTCCCTCCCCAACATCTCCATGAGGTTAGGTCCAAATCTCCACACCATTATGTGTAACACCAAACTCACAGCCAAAGCCACTGTGAACCCATTACCTTGGCATTGTCCCTTTTTCCAATAACTGCACCCAACCTCCGGACATGCATGCATCCAGAAACCTAAACATCCTTGAGACCTCCTTCTCATGCACCCTCATTCCTAATCCCTCACCAAATTCTGTCCCTCTACCTAAATGCTCCTGAAAATGTGTCCAATGTCCCCCACCTGTGGCCACCAGCCCCACCCACACTGCCTTCTGATTTCTCTGATGGATCCTCCAGTAGACTCCCAACAGCTTTGCACATAACCACTCTTGCCTTTATTTCTCTCTCTTCTCCAGAATAGTCTTTTTGTAAATATAAATCAATTCATGTCACTATCCTGCTTAAAATCTTTTACTGGCTTCCAGGTGCTTTATAACATCTAAACCCTTTTAAAATGCCTCCCCAAATCATAAAATGGCCTATGAGGAATTGATGACCTCTTAGGCCCATCTCAAACCAGCCTTCTTACCCCCCATTTCATCCCCATCCCTGTAGTGCAACCATTCTGGATTCTCCTCCCTGAACTTGCCCCTGATCCTTTGCTGAGTGTTACCGTAGCCAGAAGCATGCTTCCTCCCATCTTCACTCATCTGTTCACTCATCTCCACTCCTGTGAAACTTTCTTAGGAAAACTTTTCATGAGGTACCTCCCTTTGAGACTAGTTCCCTGTACTTTTCCTTTATAACCAACATCAGAATTTATAATAATACATTCGTGTGACTGTTTGTTTAATGGGTATCCACTTACTATGGTATCTATTTCTATTTATTTACTCATCCCACTAGCACCTAGGACAGTAGCTGAGCCATAATACATATTCAATAGTCATTTATTGAATGGATGAATTAATTAATAAAGGAGAGAGAAAGGGGTGGGGGTGGGAATGAAGGAGGGAAGAATAATTTATAGCATGAAACCACCAAGAGTTTGGAAAGTTCCAGTTCAGGCCTCCCTGATAGCCTGGATAATTGTGAGCTAGTAGGACACACACTAGGTCATACACAAGTGTCAAACTTTGACCAAGTCGATTTGAATTATCTAAACTTCAGTCAGTTAAGGGCTTTCCCTTCAGGGGTACCAACCTCATACAAGAGTATCCTAAAAGCCTCATATAAAAGAACACCATTTTTAGACGTTTTGCTGAGCTCAGGAAACACCCTTAAATGGACATGAACTTCAAAGACTCTACAGACACAGTGCCTGATAACTGGCCAATATGCAACGTAGCAAGCCCTGAAACATGATTGCTATAAAGTTTGTGTGTGTGCATTTGTGGCTCTAACAAGGTGAAAAAGGAAATGGTCAGCAGGGAAATGATACAGGAGGGAGATGCCCAAAAAATGCTACTACCCTTAAATTATTTAGGAACACAGAGTCAAGACAATTATTGTGCTTTATACGTGTTTTTCTGATGTCTTCTTAACATCAGTATCCTCAAAATTCAGGGTGAGATGACCACGCCAAATATAATTATGAGAGTGCAAAAGGAGAGACAGAAAATGCCAACACGATGCAGTAGAGCACTTCATTTGATTATATTATTGCGAACATTGGTGTAATTTGGCTCCCATTCAGAGTTTCCTGAAATTGGGATACAATTTCTAAGACATTCTTAATCCACTTCAACTAGCACCTACACCATGAATTTAAAGTGCCCAGTAATTCTTAATATCCAGGAAGACAAGGTATAATCCATATTTATAAGTTGTAGAAACAAGATTTCATTCCCAGTTTGGTTTCTGTCATGCTCTGCCAACCATATTTTTTGTGGCAGGGTACATGTGTGGATGATTTATGAGAAAATGCTGTGCATCAAAAGATTGCTTTATGGAAAAAGGGGAAGGATCCTAGAAATTGAAGAAACCACCACAAACACAGACACCAGGGTCCATGACCCAGCTTGCTGCCAACTTTCTGCCACTGGTACAGAAGGAACACAGCAACAGAGTATGGCCTATAGCTAAGATCTAGGAAATGTGCGATCTCAGGTGAATCCTGTATACCTAGGTTTGGAAAGCCCCAAGGAAGTCAATAAATCTAAAAAATATCTCCTTAGGACCAGGGAAGACAGTAGAGAAAGCAAAGTAGTTGCTCTCAAGCGTCTGTGATATCATTGGGAAGATAAGACATAACTTATCATAAGATAATCACTAACACACAGCAGCTGTATGAAGCAGCAGGGGAGAAGTAAAAAAAAAAACTGCCACAGTTCAGAGATGGATGATTATAGAAGTTTTTGTTTTCTCCAAAGGCTTCAGACAGTAGGTAGAATTTAACCTGGTTCCTGGTAGGATACAGAGAAGAAGGGAAGAGGTTGAGAGAGGAAACCAGGCAAAGTGACAGCCCCAAATGCTTGCAGTTCTTTATAAAGGGTCTTCTTCTCTCAACAATAAAAAACCAACCATGCTACATAAAGTAGTAGATCGTTTTGTAGGTTAAAGGTATTTTCTGCTGGATTTGGTTTTGAAATTGTATTTTTCCACTTACAGCATCTACATGGGGGGCTGGAAAGAGAAGCACCAGCGGGTTAATTTCTACCTTTCAAAGAGATTTTACTGTCTATGATTTAAAACAAAACTACTGAGGTATGGAACAAGATTGCAAAAATCAGGAATACATTTGGAGAAACTGATGTTAGTAAGAAAACTACACTACATATGTAGCTCTTACTCAGAGTGTTTTATTGTTCAATTTCAACATCAGAATAGATCTGCTGACACTATTTCTTTTCTTCTCAGACGGGAAAGTATTATTTTATCACTTATCATTCTTATGTGTAAGTCTGTTTATTGGTATTTATGCACCAGGCATCATCTTCCTCATTTTATAGATGTGCATAGAAAAGGTAAAGTAATTTGCCTAAAGCTAAACAGTAAATCAATATCTTATACTAGAATTAGAATTCTCAGCCCTTTTTGTTTAGTTGGATATTTGACGTTTGAACTCATACTTTCCAATAATAAGCCAACCATTCTAGTAATGTCCAAATGTTTCTCTCTCCTTCTTTCAGTTCTAATAGACAGAGCTTATAAATTTTTGAGCACTTCAATTGGATTTCATCTCAAATACAGATTAATGTGGCAACAAGTAATAATTATTGGGAAAATGACTGTTGGCAGAAGCACTTAAAAAATGCTTAATTCTCTGAGCTCATTTCAGCTATATATCGAACAGTGATATGAGTGACGAGCAGTGAACTATGTAGAAAAAGAACCAAGAACATGATGGAGTGTTTCAATCAATCAGGAATGATATTATAATCATCTTTTTCCCTTATTAAGAACTCATTATTCCAGGAAACACACATATATTATCTTCAGTGTTAACAACAAAACTGTAAGGTAGCGATTATCATATCTATTTAATAAGCACCAATATTGTGGCTCAGAGAGGTTAATGAATTTGCCCAAGGTCATGCACCTAGCCTGCGATGGAGATTGACCCTTTATTTCCATCTGCATTGCTAGTACCTGGTACCTGACCTCAGGTGCTCATCATCTCTCACCTGCCATGTTGGTGTACTTCACAACCCATATGTATTCTCATGCTGCTCCTCTGTCCATCATTTGCTCTTGCCATTTTGAGTAGTTCCAGTCCCCTGGACCAGCCATGTTGTCTCAGTCCTCTGTGCCTCTGCCCAGAATGGTCTTCCTGTTTTTCTCCTAGTGAGTTCCTATGCTTCCTTCAACACTCGGCTTAGGAGTCTTCTCTCTGAGGTGTTTCCTGACTCCAGCCTCGCAGAGCTGGTCATGCTTTCCTCTGAAGCCAGTGTATACCCACTAAAGGCTGAGCTTACTCACTGTTTATGTTTACTTGCATGGATCCCTATTAGATACTGGGAACTTCTTGAAAACAGGAACCATGTTCTAATTATCTTTTATTTACAAGTACCTAGCACAGTTCCTGAAACCTAGCTAGTGTTCAATAAATAGGAAAACTTACCCTACCTTAGGTCAAAGTTTAAACTAGACCCAGAGTGACTGCAGATGACATGGAGTATGTCCATCCTTTTCCCATTACAATGTCATTGAGATTGTAGTCAGCAGTCTCAAGCACCGAAAGGTTTTCTTTCAGTGCTATGGAAAGAATTTTTTAAATTATAAACCAGTGAATTTTATGCTGCATTTTGGTTAAAAATTAGATCAATTACTCCTTCATTTGCAGTTCATTTCCCTCTTACATTTATTAATTATCAAAGATATTAGTTGGTTTGAACAACTGCTTGCTCCCTTATAGTCCATCTGTGCTCTCTTCTCAATAATGCACTGAAGTCGTAAGTGCTGGATTTATTGCCTTGGTGATTTCCATGGCACAAATTGTGATTTCACTACAGCACTGAGCAGAAGGGACAGCTAATGGGCAACACAGAAAATGCTTAATCAATATCACTCATGGCCCCAAGCAGATTTTGAAAAGGGCTACACTCCAGACCCCAGTCTCTAGAAATACATTTACTGTATCAATCAGTTTAGAATCATTTTCTTTCCTCCCAAATTCTCAATTATTCCACAGGCCTCTTAGGGACACAGAGTCTATGAATAACTCAGCTGGCCCACAGGAAAAGAAATTCCTGAAGGAATGAGGTGGGAATATACTATTTCCAGGATGGGAGTTTCCCCCACAAAATAGATGCTTTTTTTTCCAGATAAAATATCTATTCTGCACCAACATAGAGAAGAAACTTTCAGAATCTGAGTGCTGAAAGAAATCTTAAAGTTCAGATATAATTCCTAGAACTGGTAGAAGCATCAGTTACTTACTGGGTAATCCCAGGGATGGGCCACAATATAATGAGTCAAGAGATTGATCAGATTTTGGTGACTAGGAGCCATCTACGTCCGCTACTAATTAAGTGCTCATGAATAGGAGTGTAGCTGAAATGCTGAAGCAGGCAGGCATTTCTGCTGTCATCAGGCATCTGATAGAAGCCACCCGTGTGTTCTGACAATACAGCAGGTGTGCACCTGAGGATCAGGAGGGTTAAGTATGCTCAGGGGACCACATCACAGGCTGGTATAGGGACTGCTGCATTATTAAACTTCTTGAACGTTGAATCCCTTTAAATACCCATAGGAGCTCTCCAATTTATTAGAGAAGGATTCTTCCTTTCTTCAAAACCATGTCTTCAAGTAAAAAGAATGGGTCTAAGATGTAGCCCCAGCACCAAGACATAAATATAAGCCACATAGTGGCCTTTTCATTGAACACACCAAGAGAAATAAGGAATCAATATAATGGTTAACAAACAGGTCCAATACATTTTTTCAATGTTCTGTCATGGGGCTACATCTGGGAAATGTTGTCTCATTGTTAAAAAGTATAGTCTTATTTTTTCTTGCCATCCTTAGCTTTAAAACAGAATGACTCTATCCCACTGTGTTACTTTTCATTCTACACCTCAATACATTTCAACAATGTCCTTGAACTACATTTGGGTTATATGTGAAATGCTCTTATTTTCTAGAGTTTTTCTGTTTTTAATTTATATTTTTCAGTTTCCTTTCAGAAAAAGCTAAAGCCTGCGTTATTCAGACACCAGATAGCGATTATAGCTCAACAATAACAACCTAGTACATTTATTAATAAATTGTGCTGCTTTCCCCTTTCCCTGTCATTTATACATGTCTCAGGTTCATATCTCATAAAAAAAAATCATTACAAATAAACAAGTCATTCAAAATACGTTATTTTGCTCCATAAGCATTTGGGATTCCTATTACATACTTTTAACAATTTGATTTACTTACAAAAACTACAAATGTTTTATTAAAATGGAAGCAAATAAAAAAGCATATGGAGAGAAGAATATAAATATAGGGCAAGAAAAATCTATTAAAGTCTCTGTTAGGATGAGAAAGAGACATGGTAAATTTAGTTGGGAATATAGTCATTTTCCAAGGTTAGTGCTAGTTTTAAAGAAGAATTGCCTTGTTTTGACCAAAATTCTCGGGGAGAAGCAGGAAAAGGGGAGTGATGCTAGTGTTTCCTATACACAAGCACAAAAACATCATACACAAAAAGCATTTTTAATTTGCATCCACACTCATATCTAGTCTCAATTTTACCTATTATTCTTAACATTTTATCACATATTCTGATCATTATAGAAGCTCAGAGATAGTAGGCAATCTATCCTCATCTATTGCTCCTTGAATTATCCTCACACATTTCGCACAATTCTACACCTACAGTGAGAATTCTACAAACAGTTACTAGTGAGGAAGGGCAATAAGGAGAAAATCCCAAAGATGTTCCTACTGGGAAAAAGTGGCTAACCATTAACAAGTTCTGTGTGTGTGTGTGTGTGTGTGTGTGTGTGTGTGTGTGTGTGCATGCATATCAGGGGTGCCAAAAAAATGTATGTATACAAGTGGACATTTTGATCAATGTTGCTCAAACAGTAGTTCACCATAATCAGAAATGTCTGGATGCTGATGGTAACCACTTTGAGCACCTCTTGTAATTGCAGAAGTCAAACATGACTTGTATTCATCTTTTGTTATCAGTATATATTGAGTATTACAGTTTTAACACAGTTTTTTTCCTTTCTTAAAATGTCTATACATTTTTTGGCACCCTCTGCATATGATGAAATGAGATGGACTATTAAGAGATAACACTTCACATTTTTTATTTATGTAGTTTATTTTTAATTAGTTTGATCAAAGCCATCGTTGAAAAGAGATTATCTTCATATATGTGTGGTTGATCACATAACACTGAACAAAGATACAACCATTTAGCTACTTATTACTAAGAAACTAAAGACATTACATTCTATGAAGTAAGGTAACAGAAAATGAACCTCAAAAATGATTATTTATTAATGCTATGTGTAACTGTCAGAAAAATCAACTAATATTAAGTGAGAAAACACTGAGAAGATAAAATAGTGAAAAGAGCTAAATACTCCCCACCCCCAACAGTACTTCCAATCAGTCCAATAATACTGACCCCTTATATTATCTATATGTGCTAATGCAATTTAGAATTTCACCTTAATATAAATGTCAATTTTACTGCATTATAATAAAAGCTATATTATCAGGACTTCCCTTTTTAAAAGTTCATAATATTTGTGCATATAAAAGTCTGAAATAATAAATTAGATTAACTGCATATATTAGTTCATGCCTTATTGTGATATCTTCATTACAAACATAAATATATAAATATACACTGTCTGTGAGAAGTAGTTCTGTTCCCTGCCCATATTTCGACCAACAAGAATTTTCAAAATTTTACTAATACACAAGCCTGTACAACCCGTGAGAAATCTTTATTCTCTATGAAATTCACAGTCTACCTAGATAGATAATGTTAACATAAGTAAAATAATGGCAGTATATAAATAAGACCAAACTGGCCAGCTCAAATATGGTGTTATCTACACAAAGTCTCATATCAAAGGCAGAATATTTTTGCCTTCACTTCCACCTAACACACACCTCCACCCACATAGGAAAAAAAACGCTTGCTTGTGAGGTCAGGGAATTGGTTTTGAAGATACCAATAGTACTCAATAATGGACAGATGGATAGGAATGTGGATGGGTGGGTGGATGGATGGGAGGAACAGTACATATTGACACTAATGTGTATATAAATTCTGAGGAAATTCATAGCAGGAGATCATCCTTACAGTATCAAATTCGTCTGAGGGGGTTTCATAAAGGAAGTGTTATTTGAACTAAATCTCTAAGTGCAGGGTCTTTATGCAATTTAGCAGATGTACACTGAATATCATTTCACTCAGTCTGGACATAATTTCAACCAGAATCTGAGTTAACTTAATAATAAAGTTGGAGAGAAACTAAATGCTAATCAGTAAATAATCACATCATTTGAAAGCCTGTTTGAGTGGAAGACGACTACCAGGATTAAGCAAATCCTGAGATGCTTCCCAGTAGGTACTACACAGGAGTTAGAACCTCTAAGAAAAACGGGATATCAAAGTCCTACGGAAGCAGGACAAGCTCTCTAGATCAGCATGTCAAAATGTAGAGCCTGTTTGATGATGAATGCCAAAACTATAATGAGCTAGTGGAGATGAAAAAGCCAGTCGGAAAGAAAAGAAGATATCAGAAATTATGACAGAAAACCAAATATAAATGCCCGTGTCCAGGGCAATCCCGTATAAAGCCTTTTCATAAAACTAAGATGCCCTGTTAGTTAGTCATAGATACAGAGAGTTCTTTCTCTGTTACTTCTGTAACAGTACCAAACACTGTTACTTGTTATGTATCTTGTAGTTTTTAATATAATTGATGATTTTCATTCTCACAGATTTATATAAACCTAGATTAAAAATATAAACTGCTGTAGCATCATTATAAGATACTTGAGTGGAATATTGTAAATACAAATTCCAGGAAAAAGGAAAAGAAAAATGAGATTGTTTTCAAACTGATTACCAACTGCATCTCATTGCCCAGCAGTATAAGGAAACAGATTTGAAAACATAGTGTCAAGATTAGTGGGGCCTTTGAGCCATAGTCTCAAATTGGGTCCCATCACTTTACCTGGCAACAGTGCCAATTTAGCAGGCATCGAGCTGTGCAGAAAGATTTGCATGTAAATGAAAACAGTTTGGGGCATTCTGCTTTGCCTCAGTAAAAGAGAAACATCACTTTTCACTGACACTACAAAAATAAAATGGAGGTTAACACGAAAGGAATCAGGGCAGAGTCCGTTGCTGGGAGAGCTAATTTGGCAGATGCACCAAACTCTTAGACATTATGGGCCGTGCTTCTAGTGAGCACAAAAGAGTTTGAAAAATGCAGGTGTGAAAGATATTAAAGGACAAAGCACAGATATAACATTCTGAAATTTATAGGAGAAAAAAAATCACCACATTAAGAATCATTATTTTATTTTTAATATTATTTTTAAAGTTTTATGTACTTTAATTTATAACTCATGCTTTACATAATAATATATGTGAATCTTTTATGTAATTGAAATAGAATAAAGAAGGGCCTCAAACATTATAAGGCAGTATTTTGTGCCTCATCCTTAGAGTGGAATTTTGAAAATTCAATCTAGCCCTCTACCTTTATCTTAGAATCATAATGGCCTAGACTTGATGTCATTAGACTTTAACAGATTATCTCAGTCATATAGTTCTCATAAAGCCCAGCCATCCTGGGATGAAGGCTTTTAATTTCTACCCAGATTGAACAAAATACCCTTTCTCCACTACTTCATTCATTCATGTAGTCATTCATTCAATAAATACATAGTGCTTTACTATGTTTAAGGACCATGTGAAATAGTATAAGGCATAGAGAAATGTGATTCATCCGATTTTTGTACTCAAGAAGGTTATGGTACAATATAAGATAAAATATATGCCTAAATAAAGACCGCCGAAGACAGAACTACAAAATATACATACCATAAAAATAGTACTAAGAAAGTGCCTGATAATTCAAGGAATAAAGAGAAAGCAAGAAGAAGAGTAAATGAGTGAGTGAGTCAATGAGATGCCAATTTGGAAGAAAAGAAACACTCTTCCTACATGGAGTATGGAGTCCTCTCTCTTCTGCTTACTAAGTATTTAATATGTTTTAGAATGGTTTATGTTCTGTCCAGAAGCCTTACAAACAAGGATTTGGGGTCTCTCCAGCATCTGGTAAAGCACCAGGCCCACAGAAGCCATTCAGCATATCTTTCTTAAAGTGAAAAAATTAATGAATGAATATTTCTATTTGGTTTTGTAGACTCTAGCGTGTGATCTTATGAAAACAATACATATAGCTTATTTATTTCTTGTTGCAAAACTGAAATAAAAACACACTGTTTTGTAAAGAACAGAATACATTCACAAGTATCAATGTCATTTAAATGTTTATGTTAAATATATTTTTTTAATTGCAAAGATAAAGGGACTTGCATTTTATGACTCTCCTTGTTACTAAGATTGAGTGGGAACACTGCTGAGATTACAAATTTGTAAGATACACATAAAGCTACTAAAATTCAGGATTTTGTTTTACTCTAAATTCATTTTGGTGCAAAGAGAACTATGACCTTACAAATTAAACTCAATTTTTTTCTTTCACTTTATTATTTCACTCTGCAGGGGTTCGCTATAATGTGTTTTTCACAAAAGGCACTGGAAGAATCATTGTCCTCCTGCAAACAATGTTTTCTTTCACATTATTCTCAAGTTACAAGCACTTAAAAATATTAAAATCATATTGAGTTCCTGCATTATCGTCCTACATTTGTGACTTCAGGACAACAATATTACTTTAGTTGTCAATGTAGCTTTTAAGAAAATACCAAAATTGAGTAGTAAGGCTCGGTTACATCTAAGAATTTTAAAGTATTAAAAAAGTTTGTCTTTTAAGTTTGAAGGTAGCCTAACATAAATTCAGGTTCTTAATTAAGTACTTTCCAAAAGTATTTTTTTAAAATAAATCACTAATAGAATAAGATAATTAAAATTAATGATCCAACAGTATGTTGTACTCACACAAATTAACTATTAGAATGCTAAAGAGTTCCAAGTGATAGAATGCCCTTCAAATAAATAAATCAGGTTTAAAGTAAAATATATTATCTCTGTGGGAGAGTCTATAAAAGCAAATATTGAATCACTTCTCAGCAATATTGACTTTCACCAATAAGTCTGGAAAATAACAACATTATTTCCAAACAAGAGAGATGACTAGTTCATTTTACACCCACAAAGGATGAAAGATATAGTTAGCAGAATCAGTCAAAACACAGCATATATAGTACATACACAGACACACATGTAAATACATAGATATAGAGATAGAGATATACACTTTGTTCTGAATGACTGATATATATATATATATATATATATATATATATATACACATACATACATACATACATATATGTATATATTATATGTATATTGGCTAATATATATATGTATATAATACATATAGGCTAATATATATATATATATATATATATATATATATATATGTGTGTGTGTGTGTGTATATATATACATAATCAACCACTTCTACAATTCACCAGGAGAGTGATTTTAGACTAATTATTTAAACTATCTAAGTCTTAGTTTTCTCAACTATAAATTGGAGAAAATTATATTTACATTACAGCAGCCTTGGGAAAATTCAATCAGATGACTTCAGTCCAGCACATAGCATGGTAGCCAGCACACAGTACATGCTCAATGAATGATAGTGATGATAACGAGGACGATGTCAGAGATGTGTCCAAGACAAGTATTGACCAAGAAATGGAACAAATGCCCACTGCTGCTCAGGTGGCTAGGCAGAGAAACCACTGCGGAAATCCTAAAGAAATCAAATTAGGACCCAAGGTGGCTGACTTGGACATTCTGCCAGGGAATCAAGCTGCAGTGTGATAATTGCTTATGCTATTTCTCCTCATATAATACATTTTGTCAACTGCCTCAATACTTAGAAACCAAAATAGTGATTAATAATAAAATTTTTGAGATGGAAATCCAACCAGTATGAAAGGCATTTTCCATTGAGAGTTGACTATTCATCAAATAATACCAAAGACACAGCTTCCCATTTTGTCTATAAGTAAAACTACCAGCCTGTATGCAAAGCACATGTTTGCTAGGACTGAAACAAATGTGGCTAACCAATCCTCCAAATACTTCAAATAGCATATATCCTAGCAACACCCAAGGCTAGTCTTGAAACTCAGCTTATGTAAGTAAAGCAGAAAGTAGACACATCAAAATGGACAAGAATAAAGATATTAGCAAGTGCATTTTTTATAAAATCAAAACACTCCTTCAACTATAGTTAATCTTTTCCAGAAATGAACTTACAAACGTCGAGTTTTATTTGTAATTCTACTGATTAGGAAGACTAGTGATGCAATCACTAAGGTAAAAAAGGTGATTTTGTTTTTTTAATTAAGTTTAT